>NC_056739.1:1743484496-1743714496 GCF_019279795.1 Protopterus annectens | reverse complement strand
CCAGCCGAGGATTGAACCAGAGAACCTCTTGCTGTGAGGTGGCAACGCTAACTGCTGCACCACCGCAGCCACCCCAGTCTGTATGAATATTCATCCGGTATTTCTGGCATGCGGTAAACATTCAAAGAGGAACATGTTATGTTTTTTTCCTACTAACGGCCAAAACCAAAAGCATTCTTGTCACTTAAAATGAAGAACGATCATCACAATGAAGTATGTGGAGTGAGCTAAAGGAAAACAGTCATTCCTCATTGTACCTCTAGCTACATAGGTCTTACGCTTGCTTTCTATTAAACTAGCAGGTTTTGCACTCTGCTTAAAGGTACAAGATGTAGTGAGGGTTGTGGACCAACTTTTGGCAGCTAAAGGATTACCCACTCCGACTAGGCCTTCCCTCCCTCTTGGAGTAGAAGCTCTCACAGCGTTTTCACCTGTATATCCTCCTCCGGCCTCCTCCTAGGTCTCGGAGACTTTGGTACCGATAGCCATCCTGGTGCATTCTGTCTCAGCTGCAGCAGCAGAGGCTTCCCTATCAGCACAGATTACCCTTGGTGCAATGACTCCTTTGGAACTGGCACACTCTTGGAGAAGTGATTGGGCTGTCGACTCTGTGGCACCTAGTTTGATGCCTATTTTTTCTGTGGCGCCATCTATGGCGATGGCTCTCCCAGCTGCTACTGGTCCTCTCAGAGCTCCTCACCTGGAGGTGGGCTTCTCAGAACGGAGTGTGACCCCGGTTCCGAGGTCGTCCTTCTTGGTTCCGGGCTCCCATCCCTCCTCGGGCTGGCCTGCTTTCCAGGTGATGGAGAGGGTCCTTGCTTCAACAGGCTCTCAGTTGGCACCATTGACATCGACACCAGAACCACCCCCCTCTAGAATGCAGCTGTCCCAACCTCCTACACTGGGAGCTCAAGCATGGAAGCCGCAAGACCTTCCCTTGAAGGGAACCCTTTCTCCAGAGTCCTCCTCAGAAGATCCCACTGGAGAGCCATCCCGGAAGAAACTTTGAAGGAGGAAGCATCTTGGTTCCCTGAGGAATCCATCATCAAATACACTGATTGCGATGAGGGAGAAGGGTTCCCACAGTCTCCCTTGGAAGACGTCTCATTTGGGGACATTCTCAAGATCCTCAGGCAGGGGGGAGACTGGAAGCCCTCCAACCCTTCTTCGGAGGAATTGGTGTTCTTGCAGTCTTTCTATGCTCAACCATCTACTTCCTGGGTGATTCCACCTGTGGATGAGCTCATTAGATTTATTGTGCAGTGTCCCTGGAAGACCCCGGACAACATAGAACCCGTCTCCCGGAGGCCAGATAAAATTTTATCCCCTCCTGAAGACCAACCCAACTGGTCCAAACAGCTGGTAGTTGATTCCATGGTCATGGAGGCGACCACCAAGAGGTACCCAGCAGAAGATAATTCCACTGTTCATCCCCCGAACAGGGAGTCTCGGGCTATGGACAGACTGGGGAAGCGGGCCTATGCTTCAGCTACCTTTGCCATTTGGTCGCTGAATTACCTGGCACACTTTACTTGCCTCCAAAGAGACCTAATCTCAGAAATGTCTGCCTCTTTGGTGGGGGTACTGCCTGAGGAGGTGTGTGATACTGTTGCATCTCAGCAAGCTACCCTGGAATCCATCTCAAACTCCTCGGTGTGCTTGATCTCTCACACTACCAAGGGGGCAGCTTGAGCAGCCGCATTGGGCATCGTCATGAGACAGCATGCTTGGATGCATTTGTGTGACTGCAGACCCCTTTAAATCTTCCTTTGTCGATGTGCCTGTTGACGAATCTTCCCTTTTTGGTCCTAAAGTAAGAGACAGACTATCACGTAGTGAGAAGGATGGAAAGACCTTGACTACTGTGGGCATACATTTTTCCACCCCTTAGAGATCCTACTTCAGGAATCAGAGGGGAGGAAAATCGTGGTTCAAGAAGTCCCAAGGATCTTTTCTTGACACTTGTGATGAGCAATCCCCCACCCCCCCGGGGCAGAGATGGCAACTCATCCAGAAGGCACCCTTTTCGGGGTAGAGGGGGTACATGCAACCAGGGCACTAGAGATTCCTTCTCTGGCCGACCCCTCCAGCACTCCTGAACAGTGGCCCAATTGCTTTCCTCTGGAAGCAGCCGGGGATCAATTTTCTCTACACTTACAGCCCTGGCAGCTCATAACAATGGATGCATGGGTGCAGAGAATAATATCCACAGGCTATTATATCCATTCGACATTACTCACAGACCCATAAAACAAATCCCTGATGTTCCACCTGGTCAGAGGGAGGCTGCAGCCATAGAAATTGAAAAGCTGCTAATTAAAAGAGTCATCCAACCAGTCCCACTAGACCAGAGAGGATCTGGGTTTTACTCAAGGTTCTTTTTAGTGCCAAAAAAGACAGGGGACTGGAGACAAATCCTGGATCTCAGCTTACTAAACAAATTCATAAAACCTCAAAAATTCCAGATGGTCACATTACAGTCCATTCTCCCCTTTCTGGGGAAGGACAACTGGATGTGCTCTGTAGACCTCCAGGACGCGTATTACCACATAAAGATGGACAAACACTCTTGGAGATTTCTCCGCTTCCGACAGGGAGCCAATCATTATCAGTTCAGGGTACTGCCTTTTGGTCTCTTGACAGCCCTTAGAGTGTTCACCAAATGTATGGCAGTCGTAGTAGCTCATCTCCGGCTACAAAGATTCCAGGTGTTTCTATATCTAGACAATTGGCTCCTTACCGCCATGACCAGGAATCTTCTCATTCTCAGTCTCTCTTACACTCAAGGCCTTGCTCTTCACCTAGTATCACAGTCAACATGTACAAATCACACATGTCTTCGAGAACACTGGAATTTATTGGAGCGATCTTCAACACAACGTCCTGTCAAGCTTCCCTTCCTCCTCACAGGCTTTCAGAAATAAGAAGTCAGATTCAAGTCCTCCTTCCACAGACATTTGTACCAGCACGCCTTGTACTACAACTATTGGGCTCTATGGCAGCAACCATTACCTTAGTACCACTGGCAAGGTTGCTCATTAGACTATTACAGTGACTCCTTTCATCACAATGGTCAATCTTAACCCACCCACTCGACCACATGATATGCCTTACAAACCTTTGCAAGACAGAAATGCTATGGTGGATGAAGCCAGAAACAAATCTTTGGTTTCAACCTTTCTGCCTTCCTCAGCCCAGGGCCACAGTGATCACGGACGGATGCTTCCCTGTTAGGGTGGGGTGGGCATTTCCAGGGAAAGACAATCCAAGGCACCTGGTCCTCATGGAGGCCAATTTGCACATAAATGTCCTGGAATTGAGGGCAGTTCTCTTAGCGTTGCAAGTTTTCCACACATCCCTTCCTTCCGGGACTATTGCAATTCAGTCAGACAATATGTCAGTCATCTGGTAGATCAACAAACAAGGCGGAACCAGGTCTTACCTCCCCGTGTTGGAAAACCATGAGAATTTGGCACTGTGCGATGGCTTCCAACCACTTTCTCATAGCAATGCACATTCCCGGGAGTTCTAGTCTTATTGTGGACAATCTGAGCCGGAACATTTTGATGCCTCACGAGTGGTCCCTCAATGCTATAACAGCGGATCAGATCTTCCTCAGTTGGGGCAGGCCTTACTGTGACATGTTTGCTTCTCCCCTAAACAACAAATGCAGAAGCTATTTTGCCCTGATCCCCCCTCAGGGGGAGTCACCGAGGGATGTTCTGATGCAAGATTTGCCCTTGGGTCTGCCTTTCCCCTGTTTCCTCTCATCCCAAATTTCCTCTAGAAAGCTCAAACATTGAGAAGCACAGTGATCCTCATTGCCCTCTGTTGGCCCCGCCAAGTCTGATTCCCTTTCCTATGGCCTCACCTGAGGTCTGCTGTCTCATCCTCAGGGACTGATTCACCCCAATCTCTACAGCCTCAAGCTCACAGCTTGGTTTCTCCATTTCCGATGATTGCCAGGCTACCTGATATTTCATCCCCTGTTCGTGAGATTCTTCTGGCTTCACACAAACCTTCCACCAGGAAAATTTGTTCTAGTAAGTGGATTAGGTTCTCTAGATGGGCCAAAGAACATAACATAGATCCCTTTTCCATGCGTATTCAGAAAATCCTACAATACCTGACTCCCTATTGCACGCAGGCACTTCAGCATCGACAATTACAGTGCATTTAGTAGCTATTGCAAATTTTCACAATGGAATTGACAATTCATCTGTTATGTCACACTGACTGTGCAAAACCTTCATGAAAGGAGTATTACATATTAAACCTCTGGTCAAGCCGCCTATAGAGCCATGGGACTTGTCTTTGGTGCTTCAGTCGTTAACAAGTCCTCCCTTTGAGCCTTCTAACTCCAGTGATATAAAATTTTTGTCTTGAAAACTCTACTTCTAGTAGCCCTTACCTCAGCGAGAAGAGTATCTGAGTTGCAGGCCTTGAGTTTCAAGAGATCTTACTTGAGTTTTCCTATGGAAAGAGTGTCCCTATGTACTGACCTCTCCTTTTTGCCCAAGGTCATTTCTGGTTTCTCCATTAATCAATCTATTGACCTATCTGTTTTCTTTCCTCACCATTCAAATAGAGGGGAATACTTTCTGCATACCCTCGATGTTCATGGGCAACTTCATTTCTTTTTTGGACAAAACTAAATCTTTCAGAAAAATGGATCATTTATTTGTGGCCTTTGCATTACCCAGATTGGGTAAGCCTGTTTCCAAAATGACTTTATGCTCTTGGCTCAGAACCGCCATTACTTTCATCTACCATCAAAACAAAGTGTCCTTACCTTACAAAATAAAGGCGCACTCTACTAGATCGATGGCTACTTCAGTGGCTTTTCATTCCAGAGCCTTTATGGATGATATCTGTGCAGCAGCCTCTTGGGCAAGACCTCATACCTTTAAAACTCATTATAAATTGGATCTGGCCTCCAGGTGACGAGCATCTTTTGGTTCTATGGTGCTCAGGAATGCCCTTCCTTAGGGCCACCCAGGACTCAAGTAGCTGGGGACTCGGTCCTAATAGCAAGGAATGAATAAAGATTTCCAACATCAGATAAAGAAGTTATGTCTTACCGTAACGTTCCATCTGTGTTGTAGATCTTTATTCATTCATTACTTCCTGCCCTCCTTCCCCCTGCCTGGACTCCTGGTGGACTTTAGGATTTCCTTTTAGTTAAGGTATCTGCTCAGACAGAGCCTCCTACTACCACTATTATTACTTCTATACTATAATGGTGGGCAAACTCGATCTGAAGAGACTATGAGAGGGGCATTGTGAGTAGGTTTTAGCTAAGGGTTTTTGGCTGGCGTGAGCTTAGTAACAGCAGTGTCGGTTCCGAGGATGGAACTGAAGTCCTAACATTAATGAATGAATAAAGATCTACAACACAGATGGAATGTTATGGTAAGACATAACCTCTTTTTTTGCAAATTTTAGCTGGGCCTGGATGTTTCTCTGTGTAAGAAAATGCTTCCGTCTTGCAATCCTTCTCCATAGCCAGACATATGGAGAATACGGGAGATTGTCACATGTAGTACACAACCAGTACTTGCCAGAAATTCCTGCAGCTCCTTCAGTGTTGCTGTAGGTCTCTTGGCAGCCTCCCCAACCAGTTTTCGTCTTGTCTTTTCATCAATTTTGGAGGAACGTCCTGTTCTTTGCAACGTCACTGTTGTCCCATATTTTCTCCACTTTTTGATGACTGTCTTCACTGTGTTCCATGGTATATCCAATTCTGTGGAAATTTTTTTGTACCCTTCGCCTGACTGATACCTTTCAACAATGAGATCCCTTTGATGCTTTGTAAGCTCTCTGCGAACCATGGCTTTTGCTGTAGCAGGCAACTGAGTAAATGTCAGGAAAATCCTACTAGGACAGCTGAACATTATTTGGGGTTAATCAGAGTCTCTTCAATTGATGGCAGGTGTGTACCCAAGAAGACTGAATGCTGTAATTAAATCAAAAGGTGCTTCAACGAAGTATTAATTTAAGGGTGTGCACACTTAAGCAACCAGCTTATTGTATGTTTTTTATTTTTGTTCTTTGTTTATTCCCCTAACAGATTTGTTTGTTTTTCAATTGAATTGTACAGGTTATAGGTCACATTAAAGGTGGGAAAAGTTTTGAAATGATTTATTGTGGTTTCATTTTTTTATATCACAAAAATCTGGCATTTTAACGGGTGTGTGCACTGTTTATATCCACTGTATATCTGTTGTTGTGGTGTTTTTTTCCTGGGTTGAAATTTTTTGGTTTTAATGTTGTTGGTTAGGCTACCTTTAAATATGTGCCAAAAGGAAGATAAGCCATTGGGTTTTAAAAAAATGCGAGAAATGCAACAAGATGTCCCTCAGTGATTTGCACACCTTGTGTGTATGCTGTTTGGGGCCTCTTCATTTGCAAGAATCATGTTCCATTAGTCACGTCTTTAATTCAAGGGTGCTTTTGGAATGCAAAAACAAATTGATTTTGAAGGGGTTAATTAAAAACCCATTCTCCAAGGCTATTTCCTCTAATCCCTCCTCTCCTAAATCAGAAAAGTCTGAGAGGTCAGGGAAATGGTCTTTTCCAGCTCTGAAAACCTGTTAGAGCTGAGGACTAAGCAACCAAACGTGCCCGCTCCAACAGCACCTATACAACAGACAGCTTCTACAGAACCAGGAATTTTTTCAGATCAGTCAAAAGTTTCAGATCCAAAATCCTCCTCAGAGTCAGCTTCGAAGACCCCATTGCCCACAGAGTTCCGCTATCAGAGCCAATCTCCATCCTTGCAGCCAATTATGTCTCGACTTCCATCACCTTTTCATACCAGATACAGATCCTCAGTATTGTCTACAAGGTCTACAAGGAGCTTCTCTGATGAAGATTTAGCTAGGGTGGTGCACAGGATTCTCAAGACACCTGCCTTGGTCAAGCTTCTTTTGGATCCATACCCAAAGGAGTCAGATCAGATTCATAATACCCCTGTGGCACCTACTTCTCATCTGAGCCATCCCTCAGTTTTGGAGGCGGAAGACTCAGACATCTGTATCAGGTCTGAGACCTGCCACCTCCTTGGATCCGATTTCCACCCCGAGCTTCTCTGCCCAGTTGGAGCAGGAGACCTCTGGGAGCTGACACTAACCAATCTGGTCCTCAGAGCCTGTTCGGATCGCTTCAGATCTGACACTGTTTCTTGGGGCTTTGGCTCAGATGGGTTCAGCTCCTTCCTTCTTCGGAGCTTTTGTTTCCTGCGCCGAGGGCTGTTTCGTCCCTGACATCTCTGTTGTCAGGTCCGGGGAGTTCCTTGGAGCAAGGGCAGCCTGCTTTCGAAGTTATGAGGGGGTGATGATGGCTTCTCAGTCGCAGGCACAGTCCCCTTTGGAGCTTCATCCCTCAACAGCACAGATGTCTTTACCTCATCACCTCCATCCACAGGATCACAGGGACCCAAGGCCTGAGGATGTCCCCCAGGGGACTCCCCCCTCTTCCGAAACTTCCCAGAATACCCCACTGAAGTAGTCCCTCAGAAGAGATCATATGAGAGAAAGCATCTTGATTCCCCAGAGGAGTCAGCCACTTTAGATACCAACCTCAATGAAGGAGAAGGGTCCCCATGGTCACCTCCTGAGGACATCTCCTTTGAAAAATCATGGAAATCTTGAAACAGAGAGGCGAATGTCAGTCCTTGTCCCCGTCGGCCAAGGAGTCGATGTACCTGAAGGCCTTTGGATCTCACCCTTCAATCTCATGGGTGACACCACCTTCCGACAAACTTATTCAGTTAATCTCTTGGAAGGCCTGGGAAACCCCAGATTCCACAGAACCCACTCCTAGGAGGCCAGACAAGTACATTACAGCCCCTAAGGATCAATCCTTCCTTACAAAAGGTGTAGCAGTTGATGACATGATCGTGGGTTCCTCTATCCATTCTCCTAATAAGGATTCCAGGACCATGGATAGGTATGGGAATCACATATTTTCCTCAGCAGCTGTTACATTACGATCGCTGAATTATCTTACTCATTTCACCAGATTACAGAGAGACCTGTTGAAAGAACTATCAGACTCTCTCACTTTTTAAAATTTCTCCAAATCTTTTGGGTTTCTAATACCATGACGGGAATGGATCCCATTCCTAAGTCAAAGTATGATTAAAGTTTATGAAATTAGTATTGTTTGAGTCTTTGATGTCAGCCAGAAGTGCTCGTTGCAGCACCCGCAATGTGCCTAGTAATGATTCTGTCTGCAACTTGTACGGAGTTACATGTATTGATAGCATATCTAAATAAGATTGTAGATTCTTTTTTAGAAGATCCATTGCTCCTACCACTATTAGAACTATCTCATATCTTTCTTCCACATTGCTCTCGTTTCTGCCTGCAAATCCTGATATTTTATGACTTTATGTCTCTCTGTATGCAAGACACTGTAGTCACTGGGTGTGGTGATTTCAATGATCGATGCTACTTTTGTCTTCTTTTCTTGGACCACTATATCCCATTTTCTGGCATCTGTCTTTTGAACTATTGGTAGTGGATGATACCATGTGATGTACACTTTATCATTTTCTTTGATGCTTTGTGGCTCATGTTTCCAGTGTTTTTCAGCCACTTCAGTACCATGTTTGCACAATCCCCAGTGCAACAGTTTTGCCACATTGTTATGCCTTTCAGCATACAGACCTTCTGTCATTAGTGTGTTGCAGCCAGCAATGAGGTGTGCAACTGTTTCCAATTCTGTTTTACAAAACCTACATTTGTCTATTTCTCCCACATGTTCAGTGGACTTTGTAAACCAATGTTGTGTACGTAGCCCACTATCTTGTGCTGTCATTATTAGTCTTTCATCTCTTGGTTTGAATTCGCCTCTCCTTAATGATTCCTGTATTTGTTCCTGATCAACATGAAGTTCTTCCAGAAGTTTTCTATACTTGCAACTATATTTATGCATTTTCCCCATTTCTTGCCTTCTCTTCTGGTCCTTCACCTTATATTCTTTCTTTTGTTTTTTGGCACATTTGGTTACTGCCTGATTTTTATCTACTTCTGGTTTGATTTCCATTCCTGCTTGAAGCCAATATGCTTCTGCTAGCCTAAGCAGAGAAGTCATCTTAGATTTATTCTCCTCATGTTTCAAAACTTTGACTACGTTTGGGTTTTGTGAGGTCAGCAGATATGTGTGGAGTCCCACAATTGCAGATCTATACATGTAATCAGTTTCAAGAAGGTTCATCTCTCCTTCGGAGTGGGGAATATATAATCTTGGTATGCACTGATTTTTGTAAATCATTTGGTGAGCATAAATCATCCTTCTTGTTTTCCTATCTAATCTATCCAACACCTTTTGGAGTCAGTCAATCACTCCAAAACTGTAAGTTAGGACAGGAAGAGCAAATTGGTTTATAGCTTGGATTTTGTTCCTAGATGTCTGTTTTCAGGATTAATTTAAGTCTTCTAAGTACTCCTTACTAAGTTTTATTCGCATTGTTCATGTTTTATTGTTGATCCTTCATCATTTCCCAAATATTTATACAATCCCTCTTGCTCAAGTTCTTTTATATCACATTCTTGTCCCAAACTGATGTTTTCTTGGTGCTGTGGTTTTCCTGCTTTAAAGGTTGCTTTTGCACATTTAACAAGACCAAACGACATTCTTATATTATCTGAAAAACTTTTGACAGCTCGCAGTTCTGCTTTCAGTTCCTCATCTTATGAGCTATGCAGTTTCAAATCATCGACAAAAGAGAAGATGAAAAGTCTTTAGACTTTGTTTTTTTCTAGGAACCAAATTATAGCCATGGCCTAAGCTGTTAAGTAGACAGCTTAATGTCTTAAGGGCAAGGCAGAATAGCAGCGGTGACAGAGTCACCCTGGAATATCCCCCTTTTAATTTTTATCCATGGAATAATAATTTGTCCTTTATCATGGCTTAATTGCAAAGTGGTCTGCCACTGTTTCATGGTCACTGTAATGTAGTCAATCAGTGTAGTGTGCATTTTATAATTTTTTTAAGCACTCTTTTATCCATAAATGCTTTTTTGAAGTCATCCCAAGCCATACTTAAATTCTTCCCCTTTATACAGTTCTCCACTATGACTTGTATTTAACAGCAAATGATCCTTTGTTCCATATGACTTTTTTATTGCCCTTTTGTTATATTGCCATAATTGAGTTTTCTTCTAAATGACTATAAACTCTATCGGCATCAATTCCAGTGTATAGTTTATATGTCATCGGGAGGCAAGTTATTGATCTATAATGTTTAGGGTGGCTTACAGGTTCACTCTTAAGTAGGAGCTTTGTTTTTCTTGTTGTTAACCATGTTGGTGTCTGTTCCGGGTGCGCATCTAAATAGTTCTTACTCATGGCTAAATCTTTGTGCAAAGATGTTAATGCTTTTAACCAGAAGTTAGGTACTGCATCTGGGCCTGGGGTTTTCCATTTAGAGGCTTTTCTTAACTTTGTTTCAATCTCTGGCTGTTAACTTCATCTCATTTCATATCCTGTATGTTTAAACTTCTTCATTCTTTTACTTCTTCTAGCCATTCTACAGGATTTTCGTAGGTACTTCTCCAAAATGTATCTATTTCTTCTGTTTTTGGTGGTCTTGCAGTTCCTTTTACTTTGTTTCCCAATTCTCTATAAAACTTTTTTGGGTCGTCAGTAAATTGCTTATTTTGTACTTTTCCTTTATATTTATCTGCGTATCTTCAAAGTTTTTCCACCTGTGCTGAGATTTTTAGTTTGTTATTTGCAGTACTGCATCATAGATCCTGATCTGTTCTAATACTGCACATTGCTTTTATCACGTCTATCTTTCTAAGTATATTTTGTTGATCTGTTCCCTATTCTATAGTCTTCTAACAGTGGCACTTTTTGTCTTAGTTGCTTTATAGTTTTATTCGATACTTCCATGATGGTATTCGATTTCTCCCCTTTCTCTCCCTCACTATCCTTTGTTCTTGTGGTAGAACTTTATCAGTTGTTAATTTAGCTGCACAGTAATATATCCTGTTTACTTCTGTTATATCGCATGAATCACTATGGGCAGTCCTAATTACTGTGTTCATTTATTTTATTAGACTTCTGACTTTTTGGTTTTATTGACCTTCTGCAGTCTATTCTATTCATTGATCTTAACATGTCTATCTATGTCTATTGAATCAGCAACTCTTCTCTTAGCTTGTTTTCTTCTAAACTGAAAGCACATTTTTTGTTTTCCATTTCCTGCGGGCATTCTATAGAAAGTTCTATAGCATCTTCCTATGGCACATTCTTTTCAGTTTCATCCTGTGCCATCCGCTGGTCTGTCACATGAGAGCTCAGTGGCCTATCACTCCTCAACATTGACTGCGTCAGAATTTTCACAGTTTCCTGTTCCTTCCCTTGCTGTCTAGCTTCAAGTGAACATTTATACTGGTTTCCTGGGTTCTATATTACAAGATCGAATGCTTAAGTGATCGAACACCTAAACATCAAACTTGTAATATCGAAAGAAAAAAACGGCGAATGGCCAATTTAACACAGGGAAAGATTTCCCTTGGTCGTTTGCCAGATTTTGCTGTTTTGTCTACTGTAGAGCAATCTCGGAGTTGGTATATTTAGTTGCGGGGGGGGGGAGCACAGCCCCCCATATCGGGGGGGTGTGGGGGGGCAACTTAGTTTGGGCGTAAAGTTATTTTTTTCCCGTTACCAACCGATGTGTTTTCCTGCGCCGTTCGACATTTTTGGGTTCGATATTACAAGTTTGATGTTTAGGTGTTCGATCACCTAAGCATTCGATCTTGTAATATAGATGCATTTCCTGTGAAAGGCTGCACAATATCTTCATATGGCACCTGACCAGTTGCTTCCTGTTCCACTGGTTTCCGCTTAATTTGGACATCTATTGCTCTATCCTGTTGTGGTGCTTTCTGAATTAGATTTTCTACACTGAATCCTTCACCTTGGAGGTACACCATAACCTCAATTTCTATTTCTTTAACTTCTCCATTACTAATCTCCTTTTCTAGTTCTTCTCTGTCTTCTTATTTTTTTGTATTGTAAAGTTTTCCATGTCCGGATTTCTTTGCCTGTATTTCTCTTCAAATATCTTTGGTGCTGCTCTAGTTTTTATTGGTTAGTTTTGCTTTCTCTTTTGCATAAATATTACACCATATTATTTTTCTTTCCTATGGCCATATTTCTTCTTCAGATGCCTCCTGATTTTCTTGCTTCTCCTTACTTTGGAAACTCACTCCATCATACTGTAATGTAACCAGTGTTAGACTTTCTACACCAAATCCTTCACTTCACAGGCACTCCATAACTTCAACTTCTATTTTTTTAACTTCTACTTTACTAATCTTCTTTTCTACATTCCATCTTTGTAATATTATTTTGTTATTGTGAAATTTTCCATATCCAGATGCCTTTGCCTGTATTTCAGTTTGAATATCTTTGGGCAACCTTTATATTGATTAATTTGGCTTTCTCCTTTGCATAAATATTGTACCATATGAAATCTCTCTTTCTTTCCCATGTCCATATTTCTTTTTTATATTTTTCAAATATCTCTAGGTTTTGTTGTTTATATTTTCACACTTCCTCAGGTGCTTCTTTTTCCAAACAGATCAATGTTTCTTGATCTGTATACTGTTTTTCACAAATCGGTTGTATTAATGAACATAAATTTCAATTTGTAGCTTCTGAAAGTTTTTCCTGTGGAAGTATTTTTCTTTCCTCTAATTTCTCTCTTGGGGGGTTGGCATAATTGTTAAGGTGCAGGGTTTGATTCTCACTTGGGGTAATTGGCTAGGCTTAAAAATGGCCCACAAGGGCAGTTAGCCTAGTACGAAACTATGAACTATTAACTATGAATTGTTTTGTATATCATGTGTCTGAAAATTCTGCATAATAGTAACAGTACATCATTTCTTTCTTATTCTCAATAGTCCACATTATCGTCTTTATGGCTCTTGTTTGGCCTATCAGTTTTTGTGATTTTTATGGACTTCTACTTCCTTCTGCAATGGGGGGGGCATCCTTCCACTGGGCCTGTTCTGGCCCCATTGTAGGAATGTTTCCGTATTTGGAGAATTCTACACTTTCATCTTTTCCAGTCCTGGCACCAGGGTGCCTACCAGGATTGGGCAATTTTTTTAATCCTGGGTCTTGTGCACCCAGCTCTCTTTTTAAATTTTTAATCTACTTCTGTCCATGAAATGGGTCTAGGACTATTCACTGAAAGCACATTTCAAGTCAAATGACTGTGCACAAATCACTGAAAGCTCAATTCACTGAAAACACAATTCACTGAAACACATTTCACTGAAAGTTATATATGGCCTTTTCCCCACTGTAGTGTGACCCTGGAGTTAGTATATATAGTAAAAGGGGTGTGGGGAGCATCGCCCCCACATTGGGGGGTGTGGTGGGCATAGCCCCCCACATAGTTTGGATATATATTATGTTTAGAAAATAGTAATTTATTGGAATTGCAAATTTTCATGTATATAGTTCAAAATATTTAAACTAGGTGAGGGGCTACGCCCTCACACCCCCCCAATGTGG
Source organism: Protopterus annectens (assembly GCF_019279795.1). Lineage (NCBI taxonomy): Eukaryota > Metazoa > Chordata > Ceratodontiformes > Protopteridae > Protopterus > Protopterus annectens. The sequence continues at coordinate 1,743,700,955 of NC_056739.1, read as the reverse complement.
GGGGGTGCCCCTCAACCCCCTTACTATATATACTAACTCCAGGGTCGCACTACAGTGTGGAAAAGGTCATGTATAACTTTCAGTGGAATGTGTTTCAGTGAATTGAGCTTTCAGTGAATTGTGCACAGTCAAATGTGTTTCAGTAAAATGTGCTTTCAGTGAATAGTCCTAGACCCCCATGATATATGCTATATAAATACAGACTGTATATCAGTGCCGTCTTGGTGAGATTTTGTGAAAACAGAGTCCACCTCGCGAAGGTACTCACAAAGACTTTAAGGTGAATTCAGTTTCAGCAATAATACTGACCTTTACTTGCTGACATATCTCACCATTCGGACCTCTCTCTCTCCAAGAAGTTATAGCTTATGCGGAGGCAGATAAGGCACACAGCTGGCTACCCTCATTTCAGTGATCAACTCGTCCATGAGACTCATTTCATATGCAGCAGATGGAGCAAGTAGGGCAGCGGGTTCAGGCATCTCTATAAGGAGGCAGGCTTGTATATGCCTTTACAATTTTGCAGAGCACTTTAAGTCTTCCTTTGTTAATGCTCCCTTCGGTGGCTCAACTCTTTTTGGGCCCAAAGTCAAAGAAACGCTAATGTGGTGTGAGCATGAGGGTGACACATTGTCTGCTTTTGGAGTGCGTTTTTCTACAGCCACCAGACCATTTCCAAAAGTTCTGAGGGGTAGTGGAAAGATGTGGTTCAGAAAATCTCAGCGGTCTTACCAGGACACACAAGGAGGTAGTTCCCCCAGGGGGGAGGTCCGCAGAATCTTTCTTTGGCAGATCCTTTCAGTGCTCCTGAAGGAGTGCCCGACTGCTCATCTCTGGAGGAAGTCGGGGAGCGATTGTCACTGCACCTCGAAACCTGGCAAAACATTACCAAGGAAAAATTGGTGCAGGACATAATATCCAGGGGCTATATCATTCCCTTTTCATTTCCCAGTCCCATAAACAAATCTATTCCAGACGTTCCACTCAGTCAAAAGGAACAAGTAACATTAGTAATTCAAAAATTGCTAAGAAAAAGGGTCATCCATGAAGTCCCCGCAGACCAGAGAGGATCTGGAACTTAGTCAAGATTCTTTTTAGTTCCAAAGAAAACAGGGGACTGGAGACCACTATTGGATCTCAGTGAACTAAAAAACTCAGTGAAGAAAACCAAGTTCCAGATGGTGACACTGCAGTCGATAATTCTGTTCCTGGAAAAAGACAACTGGATGTGCTCTGTAGACCTGCAGGATGCTTACTACCACATCAAAATGGAAAGGCAATCCAGAAGGTACCTGCACTTCCAGCTAGGAGCCAGTCACTTCCTGTTTTGAGCTCTGCCCTTTGGTCTCAATACAGCCCCCAGAGTGTCCACCAAATGCATGGCAGTAGTGGCAGCTCACCTGAGATGTCTAGAATTCCGGGTGTTTCCGTATTTAGACAACTGGCTTATAACTGCCCCAACCAGGGATTTACTGCTACATGCCAGGGATTATACACCTCAGCTTTGCTCCTAACTGAGAATTACTATAAATTACAACAAATGTTCTCTAGAACCATCTCAGATTGTAAGCTTTATAGGAGCGGAAATAAATACAACCAAGCTCATAGTGAGACTTCCTCATGACAAATAGCACGATATTTGTCTACATGTCAGGCGGTTAATCAGAAAAACTCAGGCCATGGCAAAACAAGTACTACAGGTTTTGAGAAAGATGGCAGCATCTGTTGTGCTCATTCCTCTTGCACGTCTATACATGAGGATTCTACAGTGGTTGCTTTCCACACAATGGTCAATTCAAGAATTATCACCGTCTCACAAGATTCTCATAACCAAATCTTGCAAGAAGGATCTCAAGTGGTGGATTCACTCACTATCGGTGTCTCAAGGCCCTCCCTTTACCCCCCTCCACCCCAGGGCACTGGGACCACGGATGCTTTCCAGATAGGGTGGGGGGGTCATTATCTGGGAAAGACTGTCCAAGGCACCTGGCAGGAATACGAGGCTCACTTGCACATAAACATCTTAGAGATGAGAACAGTAGTATTGGCATTGTAGGCATTTCAAGACACTCTTCCTCTAGGAAACATAGCAATTCAGTCAGACAATATGTCGGTAGTCTGATATATAAACAAACAAGGAGGGACCAGATCTTACCCCCTTTGTCGAGAAGCTCTAAGTGTTTGGCAATTGGCAATGTCCTCCAACTACTTTCTAGTTGCAATGCATATCCCGGGGAAATCCACCGTGATTGCAGACAAACTGAGCAGGGCTACACACTGGCTGCACTCGTGGTACCTCATTTGGAGAGTAGTGGAAGAGATTTTCCAAAAATGGGGCCAGCCTTTTTGTGATCTTTTTGCCTCACCCATCAATGCCAAATGCAGCAACTACTTTGCCTAATCCCTCCTATGGGAGCGTGACCAAGGGATGCACATGTTCTTGGCCTCCAGGACTCCTATATGCTTTCTCTCCAATTCCTCTAATTCTCAAATTATTAAAAGTTATTAAATTATTAAAATTATTAAAGAAAGCAAGTCTGTTGGAGACCACAATAATCTTGATTGCATCCTATTGGCCTTCCCTTCCTATGGCCTCATCTTCGAGAGAATCCTTGGATTCTGGACCCAGATCCAGATTTACTGACGCATCTGTCGTGAATGGTACATCCCAACATTCACAACTTCAAATTAACAGCTTGGCTGCTCCAATTCCCTTGATTGCCAGGATTCTCCATCTGTCCTCTCCAGTAAAATAAATTCTGTTATCCTCCAATAAAACCTCTATGCGTAAGTTGTACAAGAGTAAATGGAATAGGTTCGTAATATGGGTGACTGAAAACCAGATGGATCCCTTTTCTGCACCTATATATGCCATAGTGGAATTTCTCACCAAGCTTTTTTGTGAAGGTGCAGCTGCTTCTACTGTTAGAGTCCTACTAGCAGCAATTTCGAATTACCATGTAGGAGAAAATGGATCTACTATTGTGTCACAGATTCTGTAAAGCCTTTTTGAAAGGAACAACAATGATTAGACCACCATACAAGAACACAACTCCTCCCTGGGGATCTGAATTTCATTTTAACAAATAGCATTTGTTCCCCCTTTGAAACTTCAGTGACATGTGATTTAAAGATTTTGTCTTGGAAAATGCTTTTCTTGGTAGCTATTACCTCTGCCAGAAGGGTATCAGAATTGCAGGCCTTGTCTTCCAAACATCCTTACCTAATTTTTCTTAAAGATAGGGTTTATTTATGCACTAATCCTTCAATCTGAAGTAGTTAACTTCATTTGTGCATCGACCTATGGGTCTTCGAGTCCATATCGGATCCGAGCCAGCAGTTTCCAACAGCTGAGATCTGAGCTCCAAGCTCCTCCCCCTACCCATAATCCCCTGCCATCCCTACCTGACCTCAGATCTAGTTTGCCCCAGTTGAAGCCAGCAGCTTAATCTTTGAGTTCCAGGCGTTGGGATTTTCTAATCAAGACTTTGTGAGGAAATTTTGTCTTTTTTCTTTGCTTTCCTGTCAAAAATAAGTGTTGTGTGTGTGTTTAGCTTCCCCTTGTAGTTTTCTTCACTACAAATTTTAATTTTAGCTTATCCCCCCGTTAGGGCATGTGTCTGTGTGTGCTTGGGGCCTAGTGTGTGTGTCTTTCTTAGTATAATGTCTGAGGCCCCAAAGACATTTTTTCAAAATGTACCGAGTGTGGCCATAAGCTATCCCCAGCGGATGGCCACACTCGGTGCGTTTTGTGCCTTGGGGTTGAACACCTCTCCTCTGGTTGCACTATTTGTGCGGCGTTCAACCACAGGGCACTTAAGGACCAGAGGTCGAAGTTGATTCTGACGGGACTTCTACCCCCGGACTCGGCTCCAACCTCCGGTCCCCCCATGGTGCCTGCCGCAGCTGCGGCAGTACCCACGACTGCTTCCCTTCCCCTGGCCGGGACTCAACCTCCCACCTTGGGCCAGGAGGATAGGGAAGCCAGAAAAGAGAAGCGCAGGGAGAAGCACCACAAGCGGTGGGCCGAGGTCTCCACATCGGCCCCTCCAGCTAAGTGGGGTTCTCCCTCCAAGACCTCCGAGCCTTCTCCTTCCTGGCTCCGGTCACCTTGCTTCTCACCGGGACCGGAGGAGGAGGCCTGGTCTCCCTCGAGGTCATTGAGGTGGCACTCCCGTCCCGCCTCAGCGGCCTCGTCTAGGTCCACCAAAAGCTTAACGGACGCAGATTTCGACCGGATGATGAGAAGATTCCTCCAGGCCCAACTGCAGATGGGAGCGCTCCTGCCTCCCCCCCTCTGGGGGGGAGCTCGACCCCCTTTTTCACCCCGATAGCTCCTTTTCCAACCCGCTTCCCGTGTTTGGAGTCCTCGGAGCCGAGTGGCGTTGGAGCCGGGGGGGGTGTCAGCGCCGATAGTATCGGGTACTTTGGCGCCGACAGCGCCCTCGAGTCTGTCGGGTCCCTTTTTGGCAGAACCGAGCTCTCGGAGCCGAGAGCTGAGCTTCGGATCCGAGGGTGTAAGTGTGCCTTTGGCACCGTCCAGGTCGGAGCATACTGGCCCGTCGGATCCGATAGCGTCAGCGCCGGCCCCGATCCACTCGTCAGATCCGAGGGAGGGCTTGCTCTCGGATCCCAGAGAGATCAGCTCTCCTTCGGCTTTCGACGTGGTGGAGATGGCTCTGTCGAGGGATTCCAGGCCCCCGGCCACAGCTACGGCTCCACCCTGCACTCCCTCTCAGTTGGCTGTGACTTCTATCACCCGGCCCCAGGGACAGCCTGCTCTAACATCCCAGGTAGTTCCCTTGTTGGGACATGATGAGCCTGGTGAGGCCTCCTCGGACAGCCCCCCCGAGGAGGTCCCTCACAAGCGCAAGTGCAAAAGGAAGCACTTGGACTCCCCTGAGTCCTTGACCGAGGACACAGATTTGGAGGAAGGGGAAGGCTCCCCAAGATCACCCCCCAAAGACGTCTCCTTTGGAGACATCATGGAGATGCTCAGAATAAGGGGAGGGGTGGTCCACCCCAAAGCGTACCTCGGACGAGTCTGTGTTCCTGGAGGCGTTTGAAGCAGGCCCGTCTACCTCTTGGGTGTCCCCTCCAGCTGACCCCTGGTAGACCTGATCACTACCAGGGCGTGGAAGGAGCCGGACACTGTGGAGCCTGTCCTGAAGAGACCTGATAGGATACTTAGTCCCCACTCCGACAAAGTGCACTGGAGTAAGGGATCCCCGGTGGATGCCATGTTGGTGGCAGCAGCCACTAAGAGGGAACTGGCCCAAGAAAGTCCCCCGGTCCATCCTCCTAGCAAGTAGTCTTGGGCGATGGACCGCCTTGGGAAGTGAGTCTTCAGTTCAGCTACCTTCTCGGTAAGGTCACTGAACTACATGGCACATGTCATTAGGCTCCAGCGAGACCTTATTAAAGAGTATGCTGGGTAACCCCCGGAGTCCATGTCGGCAGAGGACAAGCAGGTGTCCTCTGCTCGAATGGCCACTCTTAGGTCTATTTCTAATACCTCTATGCGGCTACTATCCCATGCTACGGAAGAAGCCGCTAGAGCTAGCGGAGCGGTGTCATGAGGCGACAGGTGTGGCTCCGCAACTATGATTTCGTGGAACCCTTTAAGGCATCGTTCGCTAATGCCCCATTCGATGGTTCTTCTTTGGCAAAACCGTAAGTGAAACGTTAGTCCAGAGCGAGAAGGACGGGAAGACATTGTCTGCCGTTGGAGTCCGCTTCTCTGCTCCCCAGAGGTCTTTCGCCAAGAATCAAAAGGGACAGAAAAAGATGTGGTTCCGGAAGTCGCAACAGTCCCGTGACGCTCCGGACACCCAGTCCCTCCAAGGCAGAGGAGGACAGGGTGGACGCCGCCCTAGGGGCAGAGGTGGTCCGAGGAGTTTTGGGTCCAGAGAATCGTTCTCTGATCAGCCCACTCTGGAGGCAGTCGGGGGGCATTTTTCGAGGCACCTGGCAGCTTGGGAGTCCATCACGACAGATCGCTGGGTGCTTCATATCATATTCAGAGGTTACCAAATCCCGTTTCTTCATCCCCCTCGCAATCCCAGATTCCACCCCGATGTCCCCCCCGATCAGAGGGAGGCCGTGGCTGCGGAAATCCAGCAGCTGCTAGAAAAAAGAGCCATTCAGCACATCCCCCCAGACCAGTTCGGATCGGGCTTTTACTCCAGGTTCTTCTTGGTGCCAAAAAAGACGGGGGACTTAAGGCCAATCCTCGATCTATCCCTCTTGAACCTGTCAGTAACCAAAGAAAAGTTCCAGATGGTCACACTTAAATCCATTCTCCTCCTCTTGCAGGAGAACGACTGAATGTGCTGTGTAGACCTCAAGGATGCGTACTACCAAGTCTTGATGGACAGATGCTCCAGGAGGTTCCTCCACTTCCGGCTAGGAGCCCAGTCATTACCAATTCAGGGTCCTCCCCTTTGGTCTCACTACAGTCCCCAGGGTGTTTACCAAGGTTTTGTCAGTGATAGCGGCCCACCTGAGACTCCAGGGAATTCAGGTCTTCCCCTACCTGGACGACTGGCTCCTGACCGCTCCCACAAGGCATCTACTCTGAGCGGCCAGGGACTCTTTCCTCCGTCTAGCTCCCCGGCTGGGGATCACAGTTAGTGTAGAGAAATCTTCCCTCCTGCCAACCCAAATCATAGACTTCATCGGGGCCAGATTGGATACATGCCAGCTCCTAGCCTTCTTGACTTCGGACCGGCTTCGAACCCTGAGACTCCATGTGCGGGCCATTCTTCAATCCCCATCTCCTTCAGCAGCTTTGGTCCTGAGGGCTCTAGGGTCGATGGCAGCTGCCATCAACCTGCTGCCCATGGCGCGTTTGAACATGAGGGTCCTGCAGTGGACCCTCCAAGTCCAATGGTCCTTCCTGCATTACCCTCTAAACCATCCCATTCGCCTCAGCAGGGTTTGCAGGAAGGCCCTCCTGTGCTGGCTGCAGTCCCCAGACCTCCTCAAAGGTCGGCCCTTTGCTATGTCCCATCCCCTAACCACGGTGACCACGGACGCCTCTCGCCTTGGGTGGGGGGGGGGGCATTGTCTAGGCAGGACAGTCCAAGGCACTTGGGACCACATGGAGACCTCGCTGCATATCAATGTCCTAGAGATGAGGGCGGTGCTGTTGGCGTTGCAAGCACTCCAAAGCTTTCTTCCAGTGGGGACTATTGTGGTCCAGACAGACAACATGTCGGTAGTCTGGTATATCAACAAACAAGGGGGAACCAGGTCCTATCCACTTTGCCGAGAAGCCATGAGAGTGTGGGAATGGGCGATCTCCACCAACCGCTTTCTCATAGCGATGCACATTCCGGGATGGTCCAACATCCTAGCAGACAGACTGAGTCGCACGATTCTCTTGCCGTATGAGTGGTCTCTGAATCCCGAAGTAGCGAAACAAATATTCTCCAAATGGGGTCAACCTTGTTGCGATCTTTTTGCTTCTCCCTCAAACATGAAGTGCAATGACTACTTCGCTCTAATTCCCCCACCCAGGGAATCCCCCCGAGATGCTCTGGCACATGCTTGGCCGCCCAGTCTCCTTTATGCTTATCCTCCTCTTCCTCTAATACTGAAGTTCTTACAGAAAGCCAGTCGGCTGGGGAGCAGAATAATCCTCATTGTCCCATTCTGGCCTCGTCAGGCTTGGTTCCCTTATCTATGGTCTGATCTAGTGAATCCTCCATGGATTCTGGATCCCATCCGGGATCTGATCTCGCACCCGTTAGACCTTCCGATCCTGAATCTGGACAATCTGAAGCTCACGGCTTGGTTGCTCCAGTTCCACTCCTAGCTAGGACTCCCGGTATCTCTTCCCCGGTCAAAGCTATCTTAGTGGCGGCCCACAAGCTGTCTACTAGAAGACTTTATGATAGCAAATGGAAACGTTTTTCTGTTTGGGCGGAGCAACAAAACTTAGACCCCTTTACGGCTCCATTGCCCGCGGTGTTAGACTTTTTGTCAGGACTTTTTGACCAAGGAGCCAGCTCTTCCACGGTCAGAGTTCAGCTGGCAGCAATTTCACATTATCACGTGGGGAGTGACCTAGGCCCTTTGATCTCAACCAGATTGTGTAAGGCCTTTTTGAAGGGTACATTCCTACTAAGATCCCCGGTGAAGGATGTAGTCCCTCCTTGGGATTTAGCGCTCATGCTCCAGGCTTTGACAGCTCCTCCCTTTGAGCCTGCAGCTTCAGTGGATCTTAAACTATTATCCTGGAAAACAGCCTTTCTCGTCGCTATCACTTTGGCCAGAAGGGTTTCTGAACAACAAGCCCTTTCCGCCAAGCCACCATATTTGATTTTTCACAAAGACAGAATATCCCTCAGGACCAATCCCTCCTTTCTTCCTAAGATTGCTTCCGAATCAAATATCAATCAAACTATTAACTTACCTGTTTTCTTTCCCAATTACCAAAACAAAGGCGAATATAAATTGCACTCGTTGGATGTTCATAGACAACTACGTTTCTACTTACACAGAACAGCTGGTCATAGGCAATCAGACCAGATGTTTATTTCCTTTGCTAAATCTAATTTTGGAAAATCAGTTTCTAAAGTCACACTGTCCAGATGGATTTCACAGTGTATTCTACTAGCATATGAAAGTTCTGGCCAGCCCGCACCCCAAGGAGTCCACGCCCATTTTACTAGGTCAATTTCCACCTCTGCTGCCTTTCGTTCTAGAGTCTCATTGGATGAAATTTGTTCGGCAGCCACTTGGGCTTTATCTCATACCTTTATAAATCATTATAAGTTGGACCTGGTCTCCAGAGGGAGAGCATCCTTTGGCTCTGCAGTGCTCCGGAACATCCTTCCATGAGGACCTCCCAAGAATTAGGTAGCTGGGGACTCTGTCCCATAGGATGATGCACAAATGAAGTTAACTACTTCAGATTAAGAAGTTATGTACTCACCATAACATTCCATCTGAGTAGGTAAACTTCATTTGGCAGCAACCGTCCCCCCCTCCTTCCCCCTGACCGTCGGATGTTTATATTATTCTTATTGTCATCTGATTGTATCGAGGTCAGACCATAGACTGGCTATTTGGTGCAGGTCTTGCATTAGGCAAACTCAATCTGGGGTCAGGTAGGGATGGCAGGGGATTATGGGTAGGGGGAGGAGCTTGGAGCTCGGATCTCAGCTGTTGGAAACTGCCAGCTCGGATCCGATATGGATCCGAAGACCCATAGGTTTCTGCCAAATGAAGTTTACCTACTCAGATGGAACGTTATGGTGAGTACATAACTTCTTATTCCTTCCTAAGGTTGTGTTGGAAAGCAATCTAAATTAAACTATTGAGCTACCAGTGTTTTTCCTAATTTCCAGAACAAAGGCAAATGCTCCCTACATCTTCTGGATGTACATAGGCAATTACATTTCTACTTGCACAGAACTTCAGAATTTAGGAAATCATATCTTTTCATATCCTAGTCTGAGACTAGGAAAGGCCTACCAGTCTCAAAGGTTACATTATCTGGATGGTTCACCCTTACACTTCCAAAAATAAGCCTCTTCCTTTTCCTGTGAAAACACACTCCACCAGATCAGTGGTGACTTCAGCAGCCTTTCAAGCAAGATTATCCTGGGACAATATCTGTGCTGCAGTGACATGGGCTAAATTGCATATCTTTATTACTCATTACAAAGTGTTTTTATCCTCCAGGAGTAGGGCTTCCTTTGGTTCTATGGTTCTGAGGGATATTCTTTCATGAGCCACCCAAGAATTAGGTTGCTTGGGATGTGGTCCCATCAGTGAGAATAAAGGCAAAATTGACAACAACACATAAAGAAGTTATGTTCTTACCATAATGTTCCATGTGTGTTGTCCATCTTGACCTTTATTTTCACAACCCACCCTCCATGTCCTCTTCCAGAACTCCTGGAAGACTGAGTGGACTTTGGTTTAATGGTTCTCAATAGCCTCAAAGGTACTGACATTGTCCTAGAAGAGACCATAGTTGGTGTATAGAAGATTTTACTTTCTGGGTGGGTAAACAAGATCTGAGGGAGTTGGGGAACTGCATTATGGGTAGGGAAAGAGGCCCATGAGCTTTGCTGAAGACTTTGAGCTATTGGAAAGGCTGAGACGGATCCGACACATCGGATGCGACCTATCGGTGTGAATAAAGGTTGAGATGGACAACACACATGGAACGTTATGGTAAGAACGTCACTTCTTTTTTTACCCTCTTTCAGAAAGAAGCAACAAAGTTATCATAAGCAAAAACAAATAAACAAAGAATTTGCCAGCAAAGTGTCTCCCTACCTGTGTTAGTATGTGAACTGCTTTTCTATCCTCAGTGTAACAAACGGAGAAGTTGTATATCTTTGTAAGACAAATTGTCAACTGTAGGGTTGCCACCTATGAGGAACTTTTCCTGCCCATCAGGAAATCATGATCTCTGTCAGGAAAGCCAGCTATGTTGAGTACTTGAAAGTGTTTTGAATTATTCTGAAAGGCAATGCATTTCTGAAGTACGTCTCCTAAAATGTTCACTATTTCACTTTGATTTTCTGTCTTCATTTAAATGCAGTATAAAAGCAATCATTGCTGTTGCTTATGCTTTTGTGTGTGTGTGTGTGTGTGTGTGTGTGTGTGTGTGTGTGTGTGTGTGTGTGGATATATATATATATATATATATATATATATATATATATATATATATATACACGTTGGCCATCATTCCTTTCACTTTTTATCACAGTTAAACATCAGCATTGCCCACATTAAGTGGCTTTTTTGGTGGCCTGGGCTGAATGTGTGGGAAAGGAACACATCGTTGGTACAGTGACAGAGTGAGTAGTATTGCCATCACATGACTCTTATCTCCCTGGGTAGTGAAAGAAAAACAAGGCACAGTATTTCTCCCAAAACAGCTAGACATTTAGAGCTTCAGAGGCCATCATTCCTGGCAATATAAATGGCTTAGTAGGGTCTTCAGCTGTGGGCTGTACCTAGTTTAAAACTAAGCTCATTCAGAGGTGAGCATAGAAATTGTTACAGTTTGTGTTGGGGCTGGGGATCCTGTGGTCATTATTTCTTATATTTTCCTCACAGTCAAACTTCAGACCTGCACAAAAGGTCTCTATGGCTTGTATGTTGACAGGGGACACAATGGTAATTGTTTCTTTAACTTTTCTCAAGTTCATACCTTAAAAGTAGGCACAGAAGGTCACTATAGCTTGTCTAGGGCCAGTGTACTGTGTAGGAGCAACAAGCTGGAATTAATTACTGTATTATTTTTTTTTACTTTCTTTGCAATGAAATCAGGCGTATATACAGGTGGTTGTCTTCTGGGTGTAGGGGAAAGGAGCATGCTGCATATGTACCGCTGACAGTAACAGAGTGAAATATGTCATTGTGCTCTGTGTGTTCTTTCACTTTCCATTCTTGTTTGACTTCAAAGTTGTACACAGACGGCGTCTGCCTTTTGAGGTTAGGGCTGAGGCAACATGCTGTGTAGATGTATGACAGCAGCAACTTAAAATATATCACTATGGCCAATTGTCCAGTCACTTCCATGGCAATTTAACATCAGAGGGGTACATAGAAGGTGACTATTTGAGTAGGGAGGAAGATAGGCAGCACAGATATGACGTGTTGTCTCACAAGCATTATTTTCATTTTATGGATAAATACTTCAGTTTATTGGTAACTACTGTGTTGTCGTCCTTGAACATTAAGCCTTGGGCATAATTTTTTTCTTCTTCTTCTTCAAAAAAAAATAGTTACTTTCCTAAGTCAGAATTTTTGTTTAGAGCATCACTGAATCAAAGGTTGTAGAAAAAAATCTCTAGAAAGCACCTCATGATATTAAAAAATCTGCATCTGGTGGTCTTGTGGCCTCTCAGACCCCATCTTAATTAATTTCTTTCCTGGATAGTTATTACTGTATAGTCTTAGTCATTTAGAATGTTTAAAAGGATGTAGGAAAAAGCTGACAAGTAAAACAAAGTTTGATAAAACAAAACAAAGGTATTCTGGATAATGTGAGGAGTCAAGAATGGAAGGAAAACAGCAGAGCACTGTGGTATGTGCCAGGGTGACAGTAGACAGCAGTGGTAAAGAGTGCCATAGAAAAGCTTGCCTAGGCCTCCATATCATGTAATAAAGCTGTTCATGCAGTCAGTGTAAATGGCATTTAAAAATGGGTGCTTCTGGGTGTGGCTTACTAAAAGTGGTATGGCCACTCTGAAGCAAGGGTTGTGTTATCATCTAGGAAAGGGTGCGGTTTATTTGTTAGAAAATGGAAGGATGAAAAGGTGGCAGACCTAGTCAGCTGTATCCTTCAGGTGGAAAGCTCTACATTAAAAATTAAAATGAGGTGGTTTATTAGTGAAATTATAGATGTTCTTCGTCTCACATTGCTGCAGTCATGACCTGTGGGTAATCCGCTGTCCTCGGTCGGCCCAAATACCAAAGGGCTAGGCTGGCGTCGGTCATTGTCACTTAGAGCTGACGTCAGTACGCAGTAGTACTTAAGCGCATGACCGACGCCATATCCTCAGTCTTTCTTGCCGCGTGGTCCGAAGCAGAAGCAGTGTTTGCGAGTGCCGTTCGGCGTTCTGAAATTTTCATTTACCGAGTTTCAGACCGAAGACCAAGTTGGGCTAAGTACCCTGTTGGGGAAATTTTTGTTTTTTCTTGCCTCAGTTATCCGGATGTCAGAAAAAGTTAATAATTGCATTTCTTGTGGGAAACAGATACCTCATAGGGATTATCATTCTCTCTGTATTCCTTGCTTAGGGCCTGAGCACGACGTAGTCGGGTGTCACTTTTGTGCTAGATTTAATAAGCGCACCATTAAGCGAAGGTTAGACTGTGCCAGGCTTGTTTTTGGTAAGCGGTGTAACTATAACATGCCGTCGGATCCTCCGATGCCCGCTACCGCTAAAAAGCGTAAGGATAAATCTTTGAGATCTAAACCGGATGAGTCGTCCGTTGCGGACGCCGGTTCTTCGGAGCCTCCGGTTGAATCTGTGGATCCGGCCGAGGGTTCGGCTGAATCCCAGGGGGAACCTTTACTTTTACAGGAGTTGGCCTCTCAGGAGTTAGGACAGGCCGAGGGTGCTTCTCAGGTTTCAGTAGTTCCATCCTTACAAAAGGTTATTAGGCCTTCTACTTCAGTGGCTAAAGGCCATGCTAGGGCCAAACCTGGTCTTGTTGGACCTGGTCATTCTTCTAGCTCTCCAGCCCGTTCCTAAAAAACATATGTTGAAAATGGCGGAGGACTTGATTACTTTGATCCGGGGTTCTATGCCCCCCCCCCAGAGAAAAGGCCTAGGGTGGAGGCAGATTTAGAGGGAATGGATCATTCCTCGGACTACTCTGATTCCTCAGCTGAAGAAATTCAGGATTTTCCTTCCTATTCTGATTCGGATGCAGAGGACTCCTGTCCTTCTGCTTCTCCTCCAGAAGATTTTTCCTTTTCTGAAACTTTACATACCATGAGAGAGCATTTCAAGTGGGAAGGTCAAGATTTTTCAGATTCTCGGAAAAGGCTTAGGGAATTTTTGTTTCTGCCACAACATAGGCCCTTGGCTATTCCTCCTGTCTTAGATGTTGTTCAGGATGTTTTTTCTGAATCTTCCCTTAATCCTGATACTCTGCCTCCGGCCCCTGTTAAGCCAGACAGGTATTACAGAGTTCCAGAAGCACATAAGTACTTGTATAAGAGTCCTAGGGCTGATCCGGAAACCATTATTCAAGGCCATAAGGGTGTTAGGGCTTCTGTGGCTAAAAATCCAGTCCCTTTGGATAAAGATTCTAGGACGTTAGACCGGTGGGGGAAAAAAGTGTACACCTCCTCTACGTTAGTTATGAGGGCTTTGAATTGCCAATTTCATATGCTGAAGTATCAGAACTTTTTATTAGGCCAATTGAAATCTAAGGTGGATGCTTTATCGGAGGGTATAGAGTGTAAGGAGCTCCAGGAGTTGGTTCATGCATCAGATCAAGTTGGCAAGCATTCTTTGCAGTGTGGTTTTGATGCTCTTCAGGCTTCTTCTAGGGTGGCTGCTACAGGTTCAGTTATTCGTAGACATGCCTGGCTTAAGGATCAAAATTTGTCAGAACATATAAAGGCTCGAATTTTGGATGCTCCTCTTCAATCTGAAGTTCTTTTTGGTCCTCCTGTGGAATCAGTTTTGAAAAAGATGGAAGATAAGGCTAAGTCTATGCAGACGGTCAAGGATTTTTTGCAGGTGCAGCCCCCTAAGTTTAGTAGGAATTGGCCTGCTAGGGGATGGTCTTATCCTTCTTCGGATTATCAGCCTAAGGGCAGGTCTAGACGTGGTAGAGGCAGGGCTCACGCTCAGGGTTCCTTCAGACCTAGGACTTGGAGTTCTCCTGCACAGTCTTCTGGTGAGGGCAGGGGTCAGCCCTTTCGTAAGCAGACCCAATGACCTGTATCTTCCGCTGCCAGACCCTCCATTACTGGCAGCTCCTCTAGGAGGAAAGTTGGGACTTTTCAAAGAAAACTGGAATTTGATCACCCAAGACAAATGGGTGTTGGATATAATAAATCGAGGTTACAAGTTTTATTTTCACACTTTTCCTCCTTTCAAAGGCATGCCGGATGTGCCTCCTCAGCAAAGGCTGGAGGCTCAGAAGCAGATTTCTTTACTTTTGCAGATGGAGGCAATTCAGGTGGTCCCTCCTTCAGAAGTAGGCCTAGGATTTTATTCCCGTCTATTCCTAGTGCCAAAGAAAGGAAACACTTGGAGGCCAATTCTGGATTTGTCCATTCTCAACACCTACCTAGAAATTCCAAAGTTCAAGATGTTAACATTACAACAACTTCTGCCTATGATAGGCAAAGATCATTGGATGGTAACCCTGGATCTCAAAGAGGCCTATCTTCACATCCCTATCAAGCCCAGCTGCAGGAGATTCCTGAGATTTCGGGCTGGTACTTCACATTATCAATTCTCTGCATTGCCCTTTGGCTTATCTACTGTGCCCAGGGTGTTCACAAAAGTTCTGGCTCCGGTGATTGCTTTCTTCAGACAGGGAGGAATACAAATTTATCCTTATTTGGATGATTGCCTGATTCTTGCTCAAAACAAAGACAAATTACTACAGCATCTCCAGTATGTAATGACAGTTTTAAGGTGCCTAGGGTATACTGTGAATGAAATAAAGTCCAGTCTAGTGCCCTCTCAGGACATGTGCTTTCTGGGTGTGAGACTGAATACAGCCTCTCAGATGGCATTTCTGACCCCGGACAAACAAAGAACTCTTCCTCTCTACTTCCAGCAGTTATCAGTAATGTCCAGGCTGACTGCAAGGACAGTCCTCCAAGCCTTGGGGTTCATGGCATCTTGCATTCTAGTACTTCCCAATGCCAAACTGCATATGAGGAAGCTACAATGGTATCTCAAAAGTGTGTGGGCTCAACACTGCCACAGTTTGGACACTGTCATTCGGATTATACCTTGCATCCAGAAAGAATTACTTTGGTGGGCTCAGGAATGTCACCTAAACAAGGGACTCTCTGTGACCCGACCAGAGGCGAGTCAGATCCTAACGACGGATGCCTCGGACTTGGCTTGGGGAGCACACTTCAATGGAAAATGGGTACAAGACATGTGGCCTCCCAAACTACTTCATTTGCATATCAACATGAAGGAGATGTTAGCAGTTCAATTTGCTTTGATGGCATTCAAGGAACTCCTTCAGCCAGGACAGGTGTTGATACAAACAGACAATACAACAGTCATGTGGTACATCAACAAGCAGGGGGGAACCCATTCCTACCCTCTTTGCAGACAAGCAATGATTTTATGGGAGACTGCTCTGGGTTTGCGAATCAATCTTCAAGCAAGGTTTCTGCCAGGAGCACAGAACTCCCTAGCAGATATTTTGAGCAGACAAATGGTGGATCCCCACGAGTGGAAACTGGATCCTCAGATTTTCAAACAATTGACTGTGGCTTGGGGAACTCCAGACATAGATCTATTCGCTTCCCCACTGAATTTTCAACTTCCAAAATTTTGCACAAAGATGTTCCACCCAGATGCTTGGAAAGTGGATGCTCTATCTTTCAGTTGGAACAACCTTCACGTTTATGCTTTTCCTCCTCTGCCTCTTCTCCCCAAGGTACTCTTGAAAGTCAGACGGGACAAGCCTTGCATGATCCTAATAGCACCAGACTGGCCACGTCAACATTGGTATCCTCTGCTCAGGAGTTTAATCCAGGAGCCTCCTTGGCCTCTGCCACAGTTTCCTCATTTGTTGTCCCAGTCAAACAATCATTTTCTCAATGTACAGCTGCAGTCCCTCCATCTGACAGCCTGGCGTATTCTGTGATGGAGCCGGTGGGGTCTCAGCTTCCTCAACAGGTTTTAGATGTCATTTTGGAAGCTAGGCGGCCTAGCACTAGAAAAGTTTATGCTGATAAACGGAAGAGATTTTTTCTTTGGAGCACTGCAAAGGGTTTTGATGTTTCAGTGCCTAATTTGAGTTTTGCACTACAGTATCTTACTGAATTACTGGACAAGGGTTTGTCATTCTCTTCTGTGAAGGTTCATGCTGCAGCCATTTCTGCTCACTATGATTGTGACCCTCCTTTCTTTTCTCATCCTTTGTTCAAACAATTTCTTAGAGGGGCAAAGAATATAAGACCCCCACGTAGAGCTCCTACTCCTTCCTGGGATCTCAATTTTGTTTTGGAGAAACTTACTTTACCTCCTTTTGAGCCTGCAGCTATGTCTGAACTGAAGTTTTTGTCTTGGAAGACTGCTTTTTTGTTGGCCATTACTTCTGCCAGGAGGGTATCTGAATTGCAGGCTGTCATGGCAGTTGAACCTTTTTTGATATTCCATAAGGATAGAGTTTCTTTGCGGACTAACCCTACTTTTATGCCTAAAGTGATTTCTAGTGTGGCCTTGAATCAGTCTATTCATTTGCCTACTTTTTATGCTGACCCCAAAATAAAGGGGAAAAAGTCTTGCATTCTTTGGATATCCATAGGCAGTTACGTTACTACTTGAATAGAACTAAGGAGTTCAGACGGACTCAACAGTTATTTGTTTCTTTTGCTTTGAGTTCACAGGGGAAAGCTGTTTCTAAGCAGACTATTTCAAAGTGGATTGGTCATTGTATTGCCTTTTGTTATTCTCATCATGGGAAGGATGTCCCTGCTGGGATCAGGCCTCATTCTACTAGGGCTACTGCCACTTCTACTGCTTTTTTGAGGGGTGTAGCTACTAAGGATATTTTGGAAGCAGCTACTTGGAGTTCTGTACACACTTTCACTAAGCATTATCATCTCCCTCTCTATTCCAAGTCTAGGGCTGGGTTTGCCACTGCAGTTTTACAGGGCATGTTAGCAGCCCCTAATTCTTTGTAATTTGCCAGCCTCCCTTTTCCTTTGCTTTGGGATTCTACCCACAGGTCATGACTGCAGCAATGTGAGACGAAGAACATAGTACAGTTTTGTACCTACCATAAATGTAGATGTTCGAGGATCTACATTGCTGCAGTCCAATTTTCCCCCCTCCTTCCCCTCTATAGGTTGGGGTTGCTGGGTTTCGTTTGGAGATATTCTTTACTTACACACTGGGGGTTGTTGGGCATTTCCTATTTTTGGCTTTGGCCTTCTGACATCTGGGGCAAGAAAGACTGAGGATATGGCATCGGTCATGCGCTTAAGTACTACTGCGTACTGACGTCAGCTCTAAGCGACAATGACCGACGCCAGCCTAGCCCTTTGGTATTCAGGCCGACTGAGGACAGCGGACTACCCACAGGTCATGACTGCAGCAATGTAGATCCTCGAACATCTACATTTATGGTAAGTACAAAACTGTACTTTATGCACTTACCGTAACTTGGCATTTGTGTTATCTGTAGTCACCATTTGTCATGCTAGGGTCTTGGAACTGATATCGGATCCGAGCCGGCAGACACAGACAACAGCTTCGCTCATGCTCCTCCCCTCCCATAATGCTCCGCCACCCTCCCTCAGATTGAGTTTGCATAAAGAAAGAAGACAGACCAAAGCACTAACAGCAAAACAGAACCACCATAATCCAACCAATCGTCCAGGAAGGGGGCTGGAGGGTGGGACCGTGATGAATGGTGACTACAGATAACACAGATGCCAAGTTATGGTAAGTACATAACTATAAATCTGATGTTATCTAATCACCATTCCTCATGCTAGGGTCAGAGTCCCCAGCTACCTAAATCCTGGGAGGTCTCAAGGAAGGACATGCCGAAGAACTGTGGAGCTAAAGGAAGCCCTTCTTCCTCTAGAAACCAAATCCAACTTTTAGTGGGAATGGATGTGTGAGGAGAAGACCACGTTGCTGCTGCACAAATGTCATCTAAAGATTGATGATCTCCAAATGCAGTTGAGGTAGAAACCGCCCTGGTGGAGTAAGCCCTCACTGGTGAGACAAAGGAACACCTTCTGAAGAATGAAGGAAATGCATTGTGAAATCCAGCGGGAGACCATCACTTTCGAAATTCCTCTGCCCTTTCTGTTCATAGAAAAGGCTACAAATAACTGGTCTGAACGTCTAAACTCTTGAGTTCTTTGTAGATAAAAATGAAGTGGATGATGAACATCTAAGGTGTGCAGGGTATATTCCCCTTTATTGGTATAGTTAGGAAAAAATACTGGAAGCTGAATGCATTGATTGAAATTCATTGTTGAGGGCCACTTTAGGCATGAAGGATGGATCTGGCTTCAGAGACACTCTGTCCTTATGGAAAACTAAGTAGAGCGGCTTGATAGTAAGAGCTTGCAGCTCCGAAACTCTCTTCGCTGAGGTTATTGCCACTACAAGGGCAGTCTTCCAAGAAAAAAATTTGATATCGCAAAATGCCGCCGGTTCAAAGTGTGGTTTTGTCAATGCCAGCAGGACCAAAGTCAAATCCCATGGAGGAGATGGATGCTTCACAGGATGCTGTAAGAGAAAAACACCTTTTAAAAAGGCCTTACAGAGGAGGGAAGAAAAGGTAGAATCACCACTAAGGTGAAAATTCGAAATTGCTGCCAATTGAACATTGATTGTGGAAAAACTGGCCCCTTCCTTAAAACGAGAGGTCAAAAAGAGAAGGATCTCAGGAATAGAAGCAGAGAAGGGGTCCAGATTCTTATTTTTTGCCCAAATCGAAAACCTCTTCCATTTACTGGAATAAACCTTCCTAGTGGAAGACCTCTAGGAAGCAAGAATAATATACTTTATGGGTGAAGCTAGCCTGGACTTGGCCAAAATCACTGGAAGTGGACATACCACGCTGTCAGATGTAAGGTCTGAAGGTTTGGGAGTGGGAGTAGAAACGGATGAGACAAAAGATCCGGAATTGAATCGAGCACCCAGTGTGGATGCCTCAAGTGAGACCGTAGAAGGGGGAAACACACCTGCCGAGGCCAGAAGGGGGCAATGAGGATCAACTGACTCTTGAGGCATCTGGCTTTCTGAAGTACTCTGGGAATTAAAGGAGGAAAGGCATACAGGAGACCTGGAGGCCAGTCGTGGGTGAGCACATCCCTTGAGGATTCCCCCTCTGGGGGGGAGTCAATCAAAGAAGTTGCTGCATTTGTGGTTAAGAGGAGATGCAAACAGATCACAGCTCAGATAACCACACCGACAGAAGATCTGTTGAGCCACCACTGGATTCAGGGAGCACTTGTGAGATGTCAAAATAGCCCTGCTCAATTTGTCCACCAACACGTTGGATGCTCCAGGAATGTGCGTTGCAATGAGAAAACTCCCCGTGGCCATTGCCCATTCCCAGACCCCCATGGCCTTGCGACACAGCAGATAAGAACGTGTGCCCCCTTGCTTGTTTATATACCAAACAACTGCCATGTTGTCCGATAGAACTGCAGTCATTCCCTGAGGGAGGCAATCTTGAAAGGCTTGCAATGACAGAAGGATTGCCCTCATCTCCAGAACTTTGATGTGCAGTTTGGTCTCTGATGGCGACCATGTCCCTTGGACCGTCTGTCCCTGGAAATGTTCCCCCACCCTAGGAGGGAAGCGTCCAAGGTGACTGTCACCGTAGGAATCGGTGGAGTGAATGACCTGCCTGCTAGAAGGTCTGGTGAGTGAATCCACCATGAAAGATACTTTCGACACACTGACATGAGACGAGAGGTGAATGATAGGGGATGCAGCAACGCTGACCACTGAAGGGTTCCCTGGAATCTTGATTTTGCAGCCTCCGCTGCCCTAGGGCAACATCTGCCATTAAAACCTCTTCCTCATCTTCCTGAACATCCTGGAAGAAAGACTGCGCCTTCCGAAACATTTTCTTACTCCCCTTCAGGGTCTTAGAAAAGGACCTCTGAGGGGCAGAAAACCTGATCCCAACAGCCGACCAAGTCTTCCCTTCCTGTTCACTGCAGGTTAATATCTCTTTCACAGTGGGACCACAGAAAGTGAAACCATCAAAGGGGGCGTTAATAAACAACGTCTTGAAGGCCTCTGCAAACCCACTCAGGCACAGCCAGGCATGATGCCTAATGGCGATACCCGAGCCTGCCACCTGTGAGAACCCTTCCGCAGCATTGGAGATTAGCCTCATGGACAAATTTGCAACTGAATGAAGGGTTGACAACTTCAGAGAAACTACCTTGAATTCCTCCTCAGACATGGACCCAGAGAGGGAAGTAGACAGTTCCTTTATCAAATCCATCTGGAGATGGGTGAAATGCACAAAGATAATTTAATGCTCACAGGCTAAAGGCAGCCGAGGCAAACACCCACTTTCCAAATCTGTCCAGAGCTCTCAATTCATGATTGGGAGGCTGGACAGAACTCTGCTCTGCCAATTCCTTTTTGGTGGCAGCTGCCACCACAATAGCATCAACCAGGACCACTTTGGACCAAAAGGTTCTATCTGCTGGGGGACTGAGAAATTTGTCAGCTTTCTTTGGCACTGGCTCCACGGTATCTGGCTCCTTCCAAGCCCTGCTGGCCAAAAGATCAATAAGAGGATCTGTGCAGGGGGATACCAAAGAGGTAGATGGGCCCATACTGAATTCCTCCAGAAATACAGTTTCCTTCGAGAACGTGGATTGGGCAGACCAACCGTCTTTGGTCTTGAGGATCTCGAGTATGTCTCCAAAGGAGATGTCCTCCGGCGGAGATCTTGGGACCCGTCCCCTTCATCAGTATCTATATCCTTGGTTAAGGACTCCATAGGGGAGTCAAGATGTCTCCTCTTACATGTCCTCTTCCTGGGAACTTCGGGAAGACTCAGAAGAGGAGGGCACCCCAGAGGGGGAGGCACCCCCCTGGAGGCTAGGTCGGACGGGATGACCGGAAGCAGGATGACCTGGCCCACTCAGATACTGAGGCTAGGTAGGATGACCATATGCAGGTGAGGCAGCTCTGATCACAGAGAAGGATCTTTTTGCCGCCCGGAAAGCAGAAGGACTGGAGGAAGTCCCACCCCCCTCTCCTGCTGCTGCATGTATCCTGCCCTTCACTAGGGATTTTTTTTAACATTAGAAGCATCATTTATGAGTTTTGGACCATTTTTGTTTGGATGAGAAGATCAACAAAAGGTTGGGGGAAAAACCTCTTGTGGTTTACAAAAAGGGCACCTCCTTGAAAGGCCTGGTGGAGAGGAAAAAGTTTAAGGCAGACCTAGGTGGAACTTTTAAATGTGGGAGGTGTGGACAGTACCCCTATATATTGGATACTGATTCCATTAGACTCAGGAACTATGGGAAAATTACTACTAATAGGAAGTGTTACTGTTACACCAAGGGAGTGGTATAGATTGCAACCTGTATGGTATGTGAGGGGAACTATGTGGGGAAGACAATCTGAGCCCTCAGACAAAGACTATATCAACACAACATTGATATACTAAAAATAAAGAAACCAATGCTTTATTTAAGCATATAAAGGTACATCAGACACATTATTTTACATTTTTTGTACTTGAACAAGTAGACCTGGGTCCACGAGGGGGGCCCAATGATGACTTCCTTGAATATTTAGAGCTCAAGTGGCAGATTAAATTAAATGCATGTCAACCACCTGGGCTCAATGACAAGTTATCCATTAGTTCTGTATTAAAATTAAAATCAGCTTTTTTATGTGATTTTATTCAAGATATGTGTTTTAAATCATACTTCAGTACATAATACATTAATGTCTATGTGGTTGGTAGGTGGCAATTGGTGTGTTGTAGTGGGCAATTACTGTGATTATGTGTTACTGTCTTTTTAAACTGCTTAATTATTTTACAGGAAATGATGTTTGCTTTGTCAACCAATGGCTGTAAGGGTTAGGGTATTTAAATATGGCATTTTTTGTATGTCCTTGTTCTGATGAAGTCTTGTGATTTTGTCGAAAGTGCTTATCTTTTTTCAATAAATTTTCTGGATTTAGTGCTGCAGTGTTCCTTTGGTGAGCTTCTTCATATATTTTTTACTTGGTTTTGGTGTTTGTTATTTCTAGCAGAAAAGGTAGACCCCCCCACGGCCCCCCCCACTTCACCAGACAGAAACGGACCAGAACTGTCGAAGGCCGAGGCACCCTGGGGAAGAGACCAGTCTGAAAATCCCGGGCCTGAAACCATCCCTATGAACCCTGGGTCAACAGCCCTGACTGGAGGGATGATCCGTCCTGGGGGGGGGGCAGGAACAGTACCAACCACCGATCGCACTAAGGAAGGGCCCAAACAGGCCCCCGGCACTCCCTTAGCCTCCACCCCATTTATCAGTCCCTGAGAATCCAAGCCACTGGTCAGATGAGGAGTTATTAAATGGAAGTGGGAGATTGGATTCCCAACCTGTGGGTCGGGAATCCAGAAGCCCCAGCTCCATCTGAGCTTTCAGAAAGGCCCGCATCATCCTGTCCATATCCATAGGAAGGGCACTCCTGGAAGATTGGAGAGGATATGGAGAACCTGCTGGAGAGCCATGCCTGCAGCCGAAGGTCTTTTCTTGTGCTCCCTAGAGTGAGACCTACTAGGAGAAGACAGTGCCTGCACTGAAGTCAAGGGATCCAAGGGAAGATCCTTCACTACAATCGGCTCCGGCACAACTCTCAGATCCGACCTAATCAGAGCCGATATCAATGAAGGATCCGGAATAACAACCCTCAAATCTCGGATCCGAGAGGGTCGGATCTGTGGGCATGGCTTCTACCCTCAGATCTGAAGGTATGGAATCCAGAATCCTGGATCTGGAAGAAGGAGCTAAAGGAGTCTGATCTGAAGGCTTTGGATCCATTCCCTTGGATCCAGGAGTAGATTCCATGGACATTCTGGGACCCGAGGATCTCAAATCCGAAACTGCCCTGGCTGGAGCCAGTTCTGAGGACTTAGGATCCGACAGCCTGGGACGTTTGGACAGGGCCTCCTCCACAGGAATTCTCTTTCTAGCTCCTGAGGAGCCTGCCTTGGCCCGGGAACCAGTGACCAAGGGGCCTCCTTTGACTAAACCTTTTATAAGCAATTTGTTACAACGGTCGGCCAGGACTCTAGGACTGAAGGCAGCATAAATGCCACACTCCCTCGAGGTGGTCACAGCTGAGACAATACAGACACTCCTCATGTGAGTTGGAAATAGGCATTTTCTGACCACACGAGGAGCATCTTTTAAAACCTAACGGTTTATCTGACATAACCAACCTACGGGAAAAACCTTAATAGAAGTCCAAGACAAGCCAAAGTTAGGAAACACACAACAAGACTGTCCGAAGCACTCACGAACCACTCACTACTACTTAAATCAACTACTCTAGCTAGGCCAGCACAGTGTACAAGAAAAACACAACAAACCCGGGAAAAAGGACACCAAAGAAACGAACAATTAACCAACCGGGAGGGGATATAAATGTTAGGATAACTATCACAAATGATAGAAAACGGAATAATCCAATGACAAAAAAATTATCCCAAAGATACACTTACAACAAATGAGGAGCTGAGCAATCTGTGTCTGTCTTACTGAACGGCAAACGAGATCTGAGGGATTGGAGGGCAGTGGAGCATTATGGGAGGGGAGGAGCATGAGCTAAGCTATTGTCTGTGCCTACCGGCTCGGATCCGATATCGGATCCAAGACCCTAGCGTGAGGAATGGTGACTAGATAACATTAGATCTATGATTTAACTAAGTTGTTTCTCTAAAGAAGTATGGTGCTTTTTATTGCCCAGAATCCTTTATTGCTGAATAAAATCATTGTTAATATTTAAGCTGACATAATTTTGTCCGTATAGTCATAAAGGAAAAACTGAGTTGAGAATGAAACTAATATGTCAAAAAGTATGTCATAATGTTTGTTTTGTTTTCAAAGCACTTGAATTTTGACATCTGGAATATATCAATATATAAAATTAACTGTAAAACACAGATGCATGAGAATTGTAACAACACATGTAAACAGTCTCTGCTAATAATTACAGTTCTACAAAACTCCCTCTTCCTCTTACTTCCAAAATTATTGTGGTGAAAAACTGGTAGCTTTTTTTCTGCACTGATTTGTATGTGCTATTTACAGGCTGTCAGAAAACTTTGGCTCATTTCCCTCCATGACAGCACAAATTTAGGAAGGTTCATAAGATGTTCATCATATTGATCACTGCTGCAGTAGCTTTAGCTATATGAGATAAATACCGCGGTGGTGCAGTGGTAGCATTGTTGCCTCACAGCAAGAGGTTCTCCCATTCGATTCTCAGCTGGAGCGCCTTCTGTGTGGAGTCTGCATGTCCTCCCCATGGTCGAGTGGTGTTCGAAAGACATGCGTAAATGGGCGTGCCTTCGTTGAAGGTTGGGCGTGGAGCTGGCATCTCAGCACTGTAAAAATCTACTGCCAATCATTAGCGGACTGGAGTTCCGCTGTGGCGACCCCTAACCGGGAAAAGCCGAAAGAAGAACAACCTCTCAACTTCTGAGAGCAAGAAATTTGGACAAAACCTAAAATAATGGGGTGGGTCAAAGGCCCAGAAATAGGGACAGATTTTAAATATAGCTCTTATAATCTTAGAAAGTTGTTAGAGAAACAGGGTTTATGTTCGCATACATTTTATGAAGGATATGAAATTTGAAACTCAAATGTACAACACTGTTTAGTTATGTTGATCATCAGTGATTTGCCACAAAATCACAGATTTTATGAGGAACAGACAAAAAATATGAGGCAAAAATCTGCACATTCTGTGAAAATCTGAACAGTTGAGAGGTATAATGGGATATATCCTGCATAACATATAACAGATGGCCATCTTCCAAAGCTTCGGAGAACCTTCCACTCACCCAAACCATTAGTTAGCTCGAGCTGAGCTAAGCTGACTAAAAAGATAGGTTTGGGCATCGCCGAAGAGTACACTCCTCTGAGGCTTTTAAGGATCAACAGAGAGCTTATGCTGTTCCTTTGCTGGGCAGATAAGTTCCCTTTGTAGAAAAACCTTCTCTTTTAAAAATTACTTGTTTATTAATACTTACCTGTTCAGGAAAGTTATTTTTAAGCCAGGAGTTTGTGCTTTAATGGACTGTCATGAGACTATATTGAACTTTTAAAGGAGAGCACACTTTTTTCTGTCAAATTTAAAGTTGGTTAAAGTAATTGAAAACCATTTTTCTGTGGAATAATTGTGTTTATTTTACTTGTTGGGGCTGGCAAAGTGTTAGAGTTTGTAGTGAATTTTTATTTCAAATAAGTGACTTTTAAAGACTTTTAGTGACTTTTGCTGCTTGTTTTCTCTGGGAAAGAGGCACCATTTTTGGCTTTACAATGGAGCAAATTACTGGTCCTATGTTCATTCCTTCTTTCCAGCCACAAAAAGAAAAAGTTAAGCAAACAACCTTTGCCACCACAGCAAGCTAGTAGTTTGCCTGAGCCACAGGTGGGTAACTTGGCTGTGGCCATTGTTACTTCCTCAGACCACTCATCTTATACTCCAGATCTTACTTGTGTAGCACCTGCACCCATTGTAGACTGGGGGTTAGCCACGTCCTCTAAGGCTGTTGGGACCCCCCTCTCTGGGCAAGGGAAAACCACTGTTGTTGGCCCTGGGAGAGGAAACAGGGAAGACTTCCCTGTTTTGTCAGAATGTTGTGTCATTCCTGTTAAAGCTGCTGCTGCCATTAATAATACTGTTAACCCCATTTTTCTGTCAAAAAGAAACAGAAAACTAAACATGTAGCTACAGTTACTACTACTACTGCTACTGCTCCTCAAATTTCCTCAGACAGGCGTTTTTTATTGGGTATGACTCAGAGTTTAATTCAGCCTATTGATCCTTCTTGTAAAGATTTTTCTGCTAAAAGAAGGAAAGATATTTATTTTCCTGAAAAGATTCAAGATTCTGAATCTGGGCAGGACTCGATGAGAGCTCAGTTGCTGATTCTCCCTGTGGAGGGTTTCTCTTTTTCTGACACTGTTTCCAGAATGTGCCTGTGTTTTCAGTTGGCGAACACTGAGATTTCTTAGTTCCTCGGAAAGTACTCTGAGATGTTACAGAAGGAAGTTCCAGAACCTTCACATATTCCTCCAGTTCTGTCAATTTTGAAGGATGTGTGTGTGTCACTGCATGCAATTTTCCTGATAGTCAGCCAGCTGTCCCTAAAAAGGCAGACAGAATGTATAAAGTTCCTTGTTTTTTTAAGTTTTTATACACTCTTCTCAAACCTCACCCAGCAGCTACAGCTTTAGTTAATCCTACTGCAGCTAAACATTTAGTTGATTCCAGTCCTACTTTTTCTGATAAGGATAGAAAGATTATTGATAAGTATGGAGAAAAAAACATATGCTTCTGCAACTTTGATTTTCAGAATTTTGAATTGTTAGGCTCTTATGTTAAAGTTTATTCTGACTAATTGTTAAAGTATAAGGAATATTTTGTCCGCAGTTTCTTCTTGTAAGGAAAATTTTGCTTTAAATAATTTAGTTTCTTCAGTTGTTCAAGTCACTACTCATTGTTTACAGTGTAAGTAATGTAATGCATTTTGTACTTCTTCCCGAGCTATGACTACTGGTAATGGTTTTGAATAGGTTTGCCTGGCTAGATTATCAGAATCTCCAAGATTATGTAAAAAAATGAGATTTTAAATTCTCCTTGGGACAGAGATTTAATTTTTTGGTTGCTCTGCTGCAGAGATAATCAGAAAGTGTGATGAATGGGGTAAGTTGATACAAAGAATCTCTTTAAAAAGATTTTTCAACCCTTCTCTTGTAAATTTCCGAAGGGATTCTCTAACCCCTTGTTCAAAACAAAATAAACATTCTCAACAAAATGCAAGTAAACAGACCTTTAAGAAGAAATGGCAATGGGATTCCAAAGAGATTGCAGAAAACTCCTCAAACAAGGACAGTCCAACAACACGTTGGAATGACTGTTCACAGGACCCCCACCCAACCCTGGCAGCCCCCTTTCTCTTCCAGAAAGTCTGAATCTACATTTTTGTTCTTGACAACAGGGAGTTTCAGACAAATAAGTTCTGAAGATCATTCATCAAGGTTACAGATGATAGTGGGAGGAAATTCCTCCTTTTCTGATGGTAATTCCTCATCCACCAGACCAAACTCTTATTTCCACCTGTAGTTCATCACATTCTGCCCTTGGGAGTGATAGAAACAGTTTCTCTTTCCCAGGTGGGGAAAGGTTTTTATTCAAGAATGGTTTGGTGCCAAAGAAAGAAAGTGCTTGGAGGCCATTTGTGGCTCTTTCTTTCCTAAACCTATTTATGGTAGTATAAAAGCAAACTCACAGGGTGACACCACTGTAGGCAAAAACACAACACTTTATTCAAGAGTGTGTTTTTTGCCTACCGTTGTGTCACCCTGTGAGTTTGCTTTTACATTTGAATATATTTCTCTTTGGGTGCTTTATCCTGGTATCACTTTGTTTTGGACTTTACTATTTGTGATAGTGCCCACGTTCAGAATGATGGCACTTCAGAATCTGTTACTTTTTCTTTTTCATTCAAGTTTCCAGGTAACACTAGATTTAAAATAAGCTTTTTACATACTTATTCACTCAGATTTCAGGCATTTCTTAAGGTTTTGTGTGTCTGGATCACATTATCACTTCTCTGCCTTACCCTTTGGACTATCCAACTCACCAAGAATGTCCACAAGGTGTCTAGCTGTAGTTATAGCTCATTGCAGACTAGAGGGTATCCACATTTTTCCATATTTAGACAACTTGCTTATCTCTACAGAGTCTTTTTCATAGTGTCAGGAATCTCTTACTTGGGTGAGAGATCTTTTACACAAGTTTGGGTTCCAAGAGAACATTCAAGGGTCTTTTTTGACTCCTTTACACAGGGCTCTGTTCCTGAGTTATCTGCTAGACACCTCAGTTCAAAGAACTTTTCTTCCAGAGGAATTATAAAATAACTACAAACAAAGAAATTAACACAAATACCACCAATGCCAGTAAAAGGACCCAATACTTTATTAAACGCTCTCTGTTACTACTGCCTCAGCCAAAAAGCCTTTCTAGAGTTAAAACCAAACAGGCATTTTTCAATTAAATACCACACTCCAATAAAAAAAAAAAATCAACACTTTACACTAATCAAAACAATTAAATCTTTAAACTAATACCTACACATTTTATAAAAACATTTTCCAGTTGCATTCTAGATTAAATCCACCAGGTGTCAACATTCCATATTTTAAAATAAATAACCTTTTGTTAAAAAAGCGACCTGTGCTTCAAGTCTTTATTGTTAAAAACTTTGACTTTCTCCAAAATTCTTCCCTGAAGACAGTAACTATCTCCCCCCATGGTGAAGGAGAAAATGCGTAGCTAACGGGCTCTCCACTTTTCTATTCCTAATATCCCTCAAATATTCTAGTGGAAAATAAATTTATACCTAGATCTATTTCTAAGGTTTTCCACTTGGACTTCAGTTACTGTGAAGAAGTACCTCAGGATTTTAGGTTTCATGGCATCTTTGATTCTCATGATACTCCTGGCAAGATTCCACATGAGAAAGATACCATGTCATTTGAAAGTGGTCCCAGTACCAACATCCTTTACCTTTTCAAATTTCAGAGCTGGGGTTTGTCAGAAGAGAAATCACTTGGTGGAGACAGCAAATATCCTTAAATCCAAGTCTCCCCTTCTCACTCCCTGTTCCAAAGAAGTCAGTTATCACAGGTGCCTTAGGTTTTGCTTGGGGAGCAGTTTCAGGAGGGATAAAAGTGCAAGGTGTGTGGGACACAAAGGACAGATGCAAGTATATAAATATAAAAAAGATTCTTGTCCTGATCAAAACACTGAACTCTCTGAATCATCTTTGGTCCCACAACCTCTTCAAGTTGTTATGGATAATACCATAGTCACATGGTTCATAAACAAGCAAGAGGGAACCAGGTTTTACCCCTTTGCAGACTAGACATGTTAGCTTGGGATATAGATTCACAGCACAATCTCAGTATAGGCATCCTACATTCCATCAGAGCAAAGAACTGTGTGGCAGGCAAGCTGAGCAGGACCAGGGCAGACCCTCACAAATGGAAACTAGATCAGGGGTTTTCCAAGATTTGATCCATCTGTGTGGAGTTCTTCAAGTAGACCTGTTTGCTTCCTCTCTGAACAATCATCTGGCAAGATTCTGCTCCAGCACTCCATGCAGGAAGGCCTAAAAGACAAATGCCTTTTCTTTTTCCTGGACAAGAAAGTTTCTGCATGTTTTTCAAGCCTTTCCAATTATATCCAGGATACTTCTGTAGATTCAGAAGGAACCTCCCAAGGTCATTATGGTGACTCCCTTCTGGCTCAGGCAACAGTGGGTTTCCCCTTCTTTATGAAATAGTCACTAACCACAAGCTTCCTCACAGAATAGATCTAGTCACAAGATCAATGGGCTTGATACACCTCATCCCAATTCAACTTGTGGCAATCCAGGGAAGGATTTGCCATAATGATTAAGGTCTTTACCTCACAGGTGTAAGGTACAGGGTTTAATTAAACAGTGTAAGAAACTTGTCTGTATGGAAGATTTTCAGTCCATATATTTCTAGTTAATCACTGTATATTAATCAGATCAGAAAATAGTAGTAGAAGTGATGAACTTAAACTCATCTTAAGTCAAAACAAAACAAAACAAAAAATAATAATAGAAAATATATAATTGTACAGCATTACTAAGTATTCGAAAGTAATCCAAACAAGGCTGTCAGTCTGTTTCCAGTCGAAAATCCTTTATTAAGTACACAGACAAGCGATCCAAGTAAAACAAAAATAGAGTAATAATTTCCTCACAAGCTTTCTAAATATATATATACTTTTTATCAGGCACTCATGCCTTACAAGCTTGATTCTTTCTCTAAGTCTGGATTAGGATTTACTAGGAACATTCTTCAGGGCCTCAGGGACTTTTCTCCTTCAGACTCCCAAATGTAATAAGGTAGGGTAATTTACCCTTATAGCTAAGGATACCACATCAGTGATCAATATGATGAACATAGTACAATTGTGTAAGTAAACTTACTATAACAGTAGATGTTTGAATGATTACTGCTGCAGTAGTCACTCCCTGCCTCCATTTCCCTTGTTTTCTTGTGTGTTGTTTATTCCAGGGTTTGAAAATTAATTTTTTGTTATTGGTAGGATTGTTCTTTTAGGTGTCAGCCCCCCTCCCCATTGGCATGAAAGCTCTGAATGGCTTGTTGCCCAGACCTGTCTTTCTAGTCAGCTCAGCTTGAGCTGGCTAATGGTCTGGGTGCAGGGAAAGTGACCTGAAGTTTTGGAACTTGGCTGTTAATATCCTATTCAAGATATAACTCTTATGGCTAAGGCTACTGCAGCAGTGATCATTTGAACATCTACTCTTATGGTAAGTTTACTTACAAAGCTGCGCTTTCTCTGAGGTTTTTGAAGTGTATTTTGACAATGTTAGCACTGTACGGTGTGTGTAGAGTTTTTTTTCACATGTTAATATGATACTTGCAACTGTTACAGACCATGTTTTTTGTGATAAATATTAGTTCAGTGGCTATAAGCAATAGGCAGTTCGTACACTGCATAAGAATACCCAGCCCTAAGAGGCTGACCACTTATGGGGCAAAACCTGATTTGTCTTCAGTGTTAGCTAGGTTTCAGAGAATCTGGTAGCATATTAAAGCTAGTTGGCTAGTCCCCAGAGTTAGAAATTCAGTTATAGCTAAGGGAATGAAAAGTTACAAAACAAGTACATTTCCTTTTACAAGGGCGTCAGACATTAATATTTTAACAGCTTAGGGTTGTGACTGATGTTTCCTTCTATGGGGGAGGAAGTGATTTTATTATTATTTATTTTAATTGCAAGACAACCATTATCAACACCAAGAATAACTTCAAAAACAGTTGAAAACTCTTAACACTTGAACAATAACAGAACTAACATAACACGTAAATAATAACAACAATGGAATGCTAAAGTAGCTTTGATACTGTAAAGTTAAGTTGCTAAAAAACAGGCCAGTGCACACAATGTGCAGATGCATATAGTATATATTAAATTGTTGTCTGTTATACCTCTAAAACAAATAACCACCAAGCCATGTCCAGGAAATGTTTAGAATTGTTAAGCTTGCAAAATGCTGCTGATGTACCTGACATTATGTCAAGCTCAGTATGTAGATTAGTTGCCAATGACATTGTAATATACACAGTAGTATTTCTATATTGCCGTCAAAGCAAAATAGTTGATGGATGCTCCTTTGGATAATAAACTTTTGTTTGGGGTGTTTAAGTATTTTCAGGACAAGGGAAGGCCTTAGAGGAGCTTAAACATGTTTGTTTCTCCTGTGCCTAAATTTCAGAGAAACTACCCCTCTAAGCCAGCCTTTGTTTGTAGGCAATCTCGCCCTCCTGCTAAAGGTAAAAAGGGTGGTAAATGGGCTCCTCTTGCTAAGGCCACTCAGACTGCAGGGATTCAGAATCCTTCCTTTCCTGACAAACAAGGTGCTGTCTGACTTATCTGCCTGTTCCCAGCCACATTCCTCTTTCTCTTTGCCTTTCTCTTACTCTTCCTATTTGGCTTTGAATCGCTAAGGATTCTTGGGTTCTGTCAATCATTCATCAGGGGTACTTCATGATGTGGATTTCCCATCCTCCTTTTATGGGCATTCCTCAGCCTTGTTGGGAACAGCTTCCTTTTTTCCCAGAGGTTCTTCGAGATCTCTTGTCTCAGGGTAGTATTCAAGAGGTGCCTGTGTCCCAAAGGGGGAAGGGGTTTTATTTAAGAATGTTTCTAGTGCCCAGAAAAGAGGGTACTTGGAGATGGATTCTAGACCTGTCTCATCTTAACACTTGTCTGAAGGTGTCTTCCTTTCAGATGTTGTCCCTTCCGACTCTGTTTCCTCTGTTGCTCCCTCAGGCCCCTCTGGTGTCTCTGGATCTCAATGATGCTATCTTTCTCCATATTTTGATCCATCCTCTTTTCAGGAAGTTTTTATATTTCTCTGTTGCTTCCTGGCATTTTTAGTTCTGTGCTTTGCCCTTTGGCCTTTCAACTGCCCCAAGGGTGTTCAAAAAATACCTAGCTCCTGTGATTGCTTTTTGCAGGCTTCAAGGGATCTAAATATTTCCTTGCTTGGACAACCTGCTGATTTAGGCATCCTCTCTGAATTTTAATTTTGCCATTTCTCTTATTCAGTGCCTGGGGTTCATGATAAACTTCAAAAAGTCTTCTCTGACTCCTTCTCAGGATCATGTATTTGTGGGTTGCAGAATTCAGGCAGTGCCAGTGCTGACATCCCTGCCTCTTCCAAAGGCCTTAACTATTATTTCTTTCAAACTCTTCTTCCCCTGGCCTCCATTACAGCCAGGGAGTTTCTGAGAGCTCTGGGTTTCATGGCTTTTACCATTCTGATGCTCCCTCTGGCCAAACACCACATGAGGAAGTTGCAAAGGTATCTGAAATTGGTCTGTAGACTTTACAGTTCCTCTTCTTCCTTGTTTCAGGAAGGAACTTCTCTGCTGGATTCAGCAGATGACTCTGAATCCAAGGCCCCCTTTTCATCCCCCTCTTCCCTCTCAGGATCTGTTGACAGATGCTTCAGATGTGGGATGGGGAGCAACTTTTGGCTTCCTGAAGATACAGGGAGTGTGTTCGCCTCATAAGCAGAAGGAGCACATGAACTTCAAAGAGATGAGAGCTCTTATGCTGGCTCTTCAGGTCTTTCATCCTTTCTCTCCAGGGCCTCTCAAGGTATTCACAGACAATACCACAGTTATGTGGTATATAAACAGACGGAGGAACAAGATCTTACATTCTTCGCCTGTTGGCACTTCTGGTATGGGATCTGGCTGTCAGGTATCAAGTGTCTTTTCAGGCCAGATCAGAATATTGTGGCAGACACTCTGATCAGGTCCTTCAGTCCTTCACTCAATCCCATGAATGGATGCTTCACAAGGATGTGTTTCTGAACATTGTTCACCAGTGGGGTACTCCTCAGGTAGGTCTCTTTGCCTCCCCCCTGAACAATCAACTTCCTCTGTTTTGTACCCGAGTCCCAGGCCCTCTGTTGTGGAAGGTGGAAGCTCTCTTATTTTCTTGGAAGGGGATGCTTCTTTATACATTCCCTCCCCTTCCTGTCAATCTGAAAGTCCTGTTCAAGATTCAATAGGATGCTCCCCAAAATCTTGTCAGTGACTCCCTTTTGGCCACAACAGCACTGGTTCCCTCTACTTCTGCATCTAGTCAAGGGCAGTCATCACAAGTTACCTCACAGGGTGGATCTATTCACACAAGGCAAGGGTTCTCTCACCCATCCCTACCTGTCCATGCTTCAACTGACACTGTGGGTGATAGGGTTTTGATTCCTCATAGATACATTTTTTCTGAGGACATGCTGCAGGTCCTGCAGGAGGCCGGGATATTTACTACTAGGAAATCCTACTTATCCAAATGGAAGAGGTTTCCTATTTGATGTCTCTGTTGTAACCTGGACCCACTTACTGTGGATTTTCTTTGGTTCTCTCTTATTTGTGTGAGTTGCTCAGTGCTAGTTTGGCTAATCTATTAAGGCCCACTTATCAGCTCTTTCTGCTTGTCTGCCTTTTAACTCCTCCTTTGGCTTCTATATTTGAGGCTAAACAACCTCTTAAAGGCATGCTTAATATTAGACCTCCGAGGAAGCCTGTTCCTCCTCTCTGGGATCTTAATTTTGTTCTGGAGAAATTGGCTCAGGCTCCTTTTGAGCCTGCTGTTTCAGCTTCCTTGCAACGTTGTTCTTGGAAGACAGTTCTTTTGTTAGCTCTTACTTCTGCTAGACAGGTGTCTGAATTCCAAGCACTTATGGCTTTGTCCGTCTTTTTTGATATTCCATGAGAACATGGTATCCTTGCATACCAATCCTTCTTTTATGCCCAAGGTGGTTAATGAGTTGTCACTTAATCAGTCTATTAATTTGCTTACTTCTTCCTGTGCTGCATACTTTGGACATGCGCAGACAGCTCAGATTTTATTTGGGTAAGACTAAAGCTATCAGAAAATCTAATCATTTGTTTCCTTTCATCCTAGGTCTTTAAGCTTTGCTGTTTCCAAGCAAACTATTTCTACTTGAATTTCAAAGGCTATTTCTTTTTGTTACACTTTTCATTCCAAGAACCTTTCTTTTTCTGTAAAGGCTTATTCTACTAAAGCTGTGGCTTCTTCTGGTGCTTTATTTCAAGGGCTTAGACACTAATTCTATTCTTGAAGCAGCTACCTGGACTTTTGTGCATACTTTTACCAAACACAACAAGTTGGATGATATCTCCAGAGCTAGAACTGATTTTGCTAGGGCCATTCTTCATGGCTTCTTAGAGGGCTCTACTGCTGCTTCCTCCTGCCAAGTTTCTTCTTGAACTTTGGCACTTTCCCATACATGATGCATACTGCAGCAGTGAATGTAAGGACATAATACAGTTGTGTAAAATCTTACCATAACGGTAGATGTTCTTGCCTTGACTGCTACAATATTAACTCCTTCCCTCCATCACCCTAGTCTTTCTCCTTCCTGGATGTGTAGATTCTCTTTGTTTTCCTTTGACTGGTGTTCCTACTGGGGCAATCAGTTGTGAGGATAGTATGCCTGAACGTCACCTTTATACCTTACGCTATACGAGGAGCATTTGGGTGATGTTGAACGTACCTTAAAGCAATGGTAGGCTTTGGTAGACTGGTCAGACGCTGGGCTTTCAAGGCAGCGAATCTCATACTTGAATACTGCAGCAGGGAAGGCAAGAACATCTACTGTTATGGTAAGCATTTACACAACTGTACTCTCTTGCTGCTTGGTTTGAGCTAACATCTAAAACCTTCAGTCTTAGTGTCAAAACAGGTATACTTACTGAATGGAACTTGTCCTGAAATTGTCTTTTTCCTTTCATTCTCCAGTAACACTTCACTTCCCGTGTGTTCTCCTTACAGTATTTCTTAAAGTCCTATTAGACTATAGACTGTACCAACATTTACATATAATTTCCACAAACAACCTACCTTATGTGCAGTACTGGATAACAAATATATTTTTCTCTGGTCATCACTGCCTTCTGTGATTGTTGCCTTTAGTTTTGCTACAGAAATTCCTATCTTTCTCTTGTTCTTTCCTATGCTATTTGACGTTTTGCTGGACCGTCTAGATACAGTTTCTTTTTCTCTTCTCCATTAAGCGAACTCCAGTGAACATTTTTTAAATGTTTTTATTTCATAATTTGTTCCTATATTTTAAAATTATTTCTACCTTGAAAGCTACCTCACAATTTTCATTGATATACAAGGGCTGTAACTGAAATGTACTCTGTATTCATGATAATTTTGTCAGTTATTAATCTGTAGCAGTGGCTTTCCGTAAGTGAATGGACAATTTCTCCTGAGGCCCCTACTGGATAGAAATCATCTGGCTTTATCCTGCTAACTAACATAAGGAGACATGTTATTAATAATCTTGCCTTACTTTCACCATTTAGAGATATATCCAAACAGTTTTATTACTGTATTCTTTTACCTTAGTATAGTTTGAAATCAGAGGTGTTATATTTCCAGTTTAACTACTACATATATTTCTACTGATGATTACAAATCAACGAGACCAAATGTCCGAAAGACCATACAATTAAACTTTTGTTAGGGTAGTATTTTCTTTAGAAGTGTTTTTTTTTTAGATAGTTGTATATACTCATATACATGCATACATTTATAGAGACAGATAGAGAGAGAAGAATTTTTCAAATAACGTGTAGATATATTTTTCTGATGTCAGAAAAAACACCGGGCTTTTAAAAGTGTTCGGCCTATGGACACAATATCCCTCCAAAAGACTCCCATTACTTGTGCATTTATTGCTTGGTTGCCTCTTGGCTTCAGGCAAATTGTGACATTTGTGCTGCTTTTGGGTCTAGAGCCATCCAAGGTAGGAGGAAAAAACTAATAATCAAAGTTTTGCTCCCCCCACAGACAGTGTCTTCCACTATATCTTCTGAAGCAAGACTTCCATCTGCTTATCCAAATGCTGAAAAGAAGAAAGAAAAAGATAAGCACAGGTCTAAAGAAAAACTTCAAGAGAAGCCTTTTGAAAAAAAGGTCTGAAGATAAGAGGTCAGAAGAGAAGAGATTAGAAAAGTCAAGAAACTGGTCTGTGGATCCATCCAGCTTATTGGATCTGATACCAAAAACTTTAAGGCAGTTGGATCCACCTGTCATTTGGGTCTGACTCCCTCCCCTAGAGCTACATTTTCTCTGGAGCTGGTGAGTTGTCAGTTGCATTCACCAGTTCTGCAACATAAACTAACTTCTAGAGCCACATCAGTAGCTTCGTCGTCGAGGTTGGAGAAATCCATCAGAAGTCTTACAGAAATGGAAGTCGACCAAATGATGAGAAAATTTTTGAGGCCACAGATCCAACTGGGAGTCCTTCTGGTACTGCCCCCCAGGGGAGATTTGGGAACAGGCCTGTCTATCCCATCATATTTTGCTCTGGTACTGGACTACTTTTCAGATCTGGTTCCCATAGGTCCTAACCCTTTTGGCTACCTCAGTCTGATCTGACAGTCCAAGAAACTTTGGCTTCATCCCTTACTCTCTTGACTCCAATGTTATTGGATCAGGATGAGTCCTGGAGCTGAAGTGCTGGTGTCAGAGGAGCAATGGTGGAGTTGACCCCAAAGTTCTCAGAGCTATTTTTCCCCCTCAGTGCCTCAGCACTTGACAGCTTGGGTCTGAGATCCTTCTTAGAGCCAGTCTTCATTTGAATGGGAAAGCTTCCTGAATAAGTTGACAGAGTAAGTACTTCTTTGGCACCAATGGTGGAGTTGGCTTTTGAGGTTCTGGAAGGAACTTTGGCTAGTCCAGGAAGGCAGGTATGTGTACTGAGTTTGAATCTGTCCAGAGGACCCGTGGAACTTATACCTCTTATTCAGGCTGAAAGAGGGTAGTCAAAACCCATGAGGTTTGAGACAGCTCAGCACTTGAGCTCCCTGTCTGATTCTGATGCGGCTCCACCTGAACTCCAGAAACAAAAAAAAAAAAACAGACATGCAAATGGAAGCACATGGACTCCTCTCCTGAGTCTGTCACTGAAGACATGGATTTGGAAGAGAGAGACAGATCCTCCAGACTCCCCCTGGGAGATGTCACATTTGGGGGCATCCTAGAATTGGTGAAGCAGAAAGGGGGATGGTCTACTGAAACTTTTTCTCTTGAAGCCTTTTGGTCTGGCTCATCTGTATCATGGGTTGTTCCCCCTCCTGATGCACTTATAGCATAGAGGGAATGGAAGGACCCTGATGTTACAGGAGCAATCCCTAAAAAAAAAACAGATTCTTAGCAGCCCCAAAAGATAGAAAGCACTGGTTTAGAGGACCTTCAGTAGATGTCATGGTGGTAGCAGCAGCCATGAAGAAAGAACTGTTTTAGGAGAGTTCTTCTGTCCATCCTACTAGCAGACAGCATTGGATAGTCTAGGGAAATGGACTTATGTTTCAGTGACCTTTGCTGTCAGGATGCTGAATTACCTTGCTCACTTGACTCATTTCCAAAGGGACTTGATCAAGGAGATGTTCAAGTCTCTTTTGGGTAACTTACCATTAGATGTCCAAAAGACATCTAGATGTTTACCCTACAATCTACATCTAATGTTGCCATGCACCTGCTATCAAATGTAGCAGATGGCACAGTAAGACCAGCTGATACGAGCATTACCATGCATTGTCATGCCTGAGTGTGGCTTTGCAACTTCTCAGAAAACTTCAAGATGTCATTCATTAATGCCTCTTTCAATGGTTCCACACTTTTTGGACTCAAGGTAATAGAGACACTTACCAGGAGTGAACAGGATGCTAAGACCATGTCTGCCATAGGAATTTGTCTTTTTCACTCTACAAAGATCCTATTGCAAGAATCAAAGGGAAGGTAAGAAAATGGCATTCAAAAAGTCACAAGGTTTTCACCACAACATTCCTGGGACTAGACTCCCTGAAGCATGGGGAGGTAATTCGAATGGCCATCAGCCCAGAGTCAGAGATGGACCACAGTATCAGGGTTTCCATGATCCCTTCACTGAGAAAGCCTAACAGTGCTCCTGAGCAGTTACTCAACTGCTGAACTCTGGCCGCAGTCAGGGACAACTTACCTTGCACCCACAAGCCTGAAAAATCATTACTTCCAATTCTTGATAGTCACCAGAGGCTGCACCATCCCCTTGTCCACCAAACAGAAGACTGGAGTTTCCAAATACTCCATCTGATCAGTGGGAATCTGCAACAACAAAAGTTTCAAAGTTGCTAGAAAAAAAGAGTCATCCAACAGGTCCCCCAGCCCAGTTAGAATTCTGAGTCTTTTCCAGGTTCTTTTTAGTTCCAAAGAAGTCACTTTGATCAGTATGTCAAACAGGTGAAGTTCCTGATGGTCACAGTACAGTCCATACTACCTCTGTTGAGAAAGGACAATTGGATGTGCTCTATAGACCTCCAAGATGCCTATTACCATATAAAGATTCAAAGGCAATCCAGGAGATTTCTCCATTTCTGCCCAACCATTACCAATTCAGAGCACTGCCATTCTCTCTCACCACAGTCCACTGGGTGTTCACCACGATTATAGCAGTAGTAACAGTTCATCTACAACTACAGTCGATCCAAGTTTTCCCATATCTGGATGACTGGCTTCTAACTGCTCCCTCCAGGGATCTGCTGCTACAGCATCAAACTTTCCTGCTTTGCCTTGTAAATCATTTAAGAATAACTATCAGTCATGCAAAGAGCAAACTGCTCCCTACTCAACAAATAAAATAAATAGGATACCAGATCAATACAGTGCAACAAACTGCCAAACTTGCCATGTCAAGAGTTCTCTCATTAAGACGGGTGGCTGTTCAGGTTCTTCAGCATCCCCATGCACAAGCAAGATTGATTCTACTTCTGTTAGGCCTGATGGCCTCTGCTAGCAAGATACCACATGAGAGGTACAATGGACATTGTCATTCTAAAGGTGACAGAGCATCCGTTCCCTCCATGCCAGACTTTGTCTTGCTCAAGAATTCAGAAACCACATAAGTTGATGGATAACCTCTTCATTGGTGGAAGAAGGGAGACTTTTCTGTTTATTAACCCCCCAGGCCACAGTAACCATGGACACTTCCCTTCTAGGGTGGGGGTAGGCATTTTTAGGGGAAGTGGTCACCTAAGGAGGCCAAATCTATCTCACATCAATATCTTGGTAAAAGAGAGCAGTCCTAGTGTTGCAGGCTTTCCAGGACTACCTACCAGGGGTTTGATTTCCATCCAGACAGACAATATGTCAGTGGTATGATACATCACTAAACAAGTAGGAACACATTCATATCCACTTTGCTGGGAGGCCATGCGAGTTTGACAATGGGTGTTGTCTTCTCATTGCTTCCTTGTAGCAATGTACATTCCTGAGAAATTGAATGCACTAGTGGAGGTTGAGCAGGTATATCTTGTTACCTCATGAGTGATCTCTCAAATAAACAGTGGCAATGGAAATGTTCAGCCGCTGGTGCCAGCTTTGATATGATCTTTTTGACTCCTACCTCAACAAATGCAGCAGTTTCTTTGCCCTCATCCATCTACAGGGACAGTGGCCAAGAGATGCTCTAGTCTACACTTGGCCCCTGGGTCTCCTGTATGCATTCCCAACAATACCTATTTTGACAAAATTCATACAGAAATCCTTAAGATGCAAGACCAAGATGATCCTCATTGCCTCATTCTAGCACTAGCAGGTTTGATTCCTCTTCCTTTGGCCTCATCTGTTAAGCTTTCCTTGGGTGCTGGATCCCATTCTGGATCTCCGAGTTACTCCTGGGGGGGGGGGCCCTCTACTGGACCTACAGACCCTAAAGTTAACCACATAGTTTCTCCAATTTTAACTAAACCCAGAGATGCCAGGCTGCTTCATCAGTAGTTTAGATCATTTCTTTTTTCTCAAAAGCAATCAACTAAAAAGACCAGTAAAAGCGAATGGAAAAGATTCTCTATCTGGACATCAACAAAAGGACTGGACCCCTTTTCTGCCCCTTTCCCATCAATACTGGAATGTCTTTCAGAACTTTTTTTTTTTTACCAGGGTTCCAATGTTTCTACCATCAAAGTTCAAATGGCTGCCATTTCAAATTTTCACATAGGCTATAATGACTCTTCCACTGCTTTTCTTAGGATATCCAAAGCTTTCGTCAAATGAGCCTTTTTACTGAGACCTCCCATTCGAGAATCAGTTCCTCCGTGGGATGTCACATTGTTACTCCAGTCTTTGACTGAGAAACTCTTTGAGCCTGCAGCATTGTCTGACATGAAGTTTCTGTCTTGGAAAACTGTCTTCCTTATTGCCATTACCTCTGCTAGATGAGTTTCAGAATTACAAGCACTTTCATGCAAGCCACCTTTTCAAATCTTCCATAGAGTGTCATTGAGAATGAACCCTACCTTTGTCCTGAAAGTATCATTTGAAGCAAATCTGAATCAGTACATTGATCTGCCAGTATTTTTTGAATTACTCTAGTAAAGGAGACCATATGCTATATACATTAGATGTTCACAAACTTAGATTTTATTTGCACCATAACAAAAATAGAAAATCAGTTCAACTATTTGTCTCTTTTTCCAAATTAAAGTTGGGAAACAATGTGCCAAAAGTTACACTTTCTAAGTGGCTGGCAGACTGCATTTCCTTTATTTTTAAGACTTCAGGGT
Source organism: Protopterus annectens (assembly GCF_019279795.1). Taxonomy (NCBI): domain Eukaryota; kingdom Metazoa; phylum Chordata; order Ceratodontiformes; family Protopteridae; genus Protopterus; species Protopterus annectens. Next base: position 1,743,659,811 of record NC_056739.1, on the reverse strand, counting down.
TGTCTCTGTACTCAAAACTAAAGGCTCACTCTGCTAGAACAATTACAATCCTACAGAATTCATGAAGAGTTTCTATTCATGATATATGTGCAGTGACAACTTGGTCAACAGTTCATAACTTTATATCTCATTACAAGTTGGGTGTGCAATCTATAACTCACATTTTTTGGCTTTGCCATTCTCGGGAATGCCCTTCCTTGATACTACCCAGGTCCTCCTTTTTAGGTAGTTTGGGAATCTTTCCCAAAATTTGACTTGAACAAAAACAGACAATATCGGATATGAAAGTTATGTACTTATAATAATGATAGATCCATGTTGTCTCATTTTCATCTGGTTCAACATCCTTTCCTCCTTCCCTTTCCAAATTACCATTTACAATCTTCTGGTGCTCAGACAGACCTTGTCTAAAACCCTGTATATTTAAGGTCACCTTTCCAAGATTAGCATTCTTAAGAAGTTATTACTTTATTCCATAATAGTTTTTATTCTTATCAGGATAGTTCTTTATGATTAGAAACAGTCAGCAAACTCAATCTGAGGTAATTTAGATAGAAGAAGGGAAATGCAAGTATTGGAGGAGTCAGAAGAGTCTTGGATCCAAAGCTCTGGGAGAAGGCGCTGAGGTCATATCCAATTGGATCCGACAACCCAAACAGTGAACCGGATGAAAATGAGACTACGGATCTGTTATCATGGTAAGTAGATAACTTTTGTTTCAATATTTTTTTACATTATATTTACATTATAAATGTAAATGTCAGAAGTATCCTAAACAAAGTCCTCGACCTTCATGCACTACTCTCCTTTTATCATCCTGAATTGGTAATCATAACAGAGACTTGGCTTAAACCAGGGAACCATGACAATGAGATTACTGCACCAGGCTACAGTATAATCCGGGGTGACAGAATAGGAAAAAAAGGTGGGGGTGTTGCAGTACTGTACAAAACTCACCTCATCCTTGAGAAAATAGGCATAACAACCCCAGACCTTGATAAAGTAGAACTAATCCTAACTAAACTAAAACATAATGCAAATAAACATATCAACATCATCCCTCCAGGCAATAATATTTGTATTACAGAAAGCCTACTAGAATGGATATCTAACTCCCTCTGCTAAGAAAGCATAGTATTAGGGGATCTTAATGTAGACTGGCAGAACTGCTCCAATCAAAACCCACTCTCCCATATTAACCTACATGGCCTAACCCAACTCATCACCTCCCCCACTAGAACTGACAAGAGAACCAAACATCAGTCCATACTAGACTGGATACTAGTATCCCACCCCTCACTGATTCCCCTAGCAGGGTGTCTACCAGACACCCTGAGTGACCATCAAGCCAAATTTCTACTCAGATCAAAAATACCACAGCTAACCCAAATATCTATGTGCCTAATTAGAAACAAAAAACATTTTAACCACTCCAACTTTACAAATGACCTAAAAAGGTGCAACTGGACCCCATGAAAAACATACCTCTTGATGAAGCAGTATTATATGCCCCCTGGCTAACCCCAGATATTAAAACCTTCCTCAAACAAAGGAACAAGGCCTGGATTAACTATCGTAATACTAAATCCCAACCCGACAAACAGTTATACCATGAACTATGTAACAAAGCCAAAAAACAACTGATAAAACATCCTACTACCAAAAATTACAGGATAAACACAGGGACAAACCACAAAACTTCTGGGCAGCAATTAACTCTATTCTACAACCAGGAAAACCAACAACCCCTACCCCAAGAACTGAAAATAACCAAGACAATATCCCAACACAATTTAATAAATTCTTTACAGAAACTATCCAAGCCCTTGCAAATAACCAACCTTACAACAGTAACCCCACCTCTGCAGATACACCCCCCACCATTCATAATAAACAACTGCCTCAACTTTAGCTTCCACCCAGAACCAACAAAATCCATTGAAAAGCTACTCCTAAAGCTTAAACCAGCTTCTCTAGCCGACAATAAATTACCCGCTGAATACCTCCAAATAGCACAGAAGCCATAGCATATCCGATCTCCATCTTAATAAACAGATCCATCTCCGAGTGTACAGTACCACAGTTATGGAAAATATCACTTATCATCCCACTACATGAAGGGGGTACCTCCCTTGAACTCAATAACTACTGCCCTATAGCCATACTATCCCCATTATCTAACATTTTAGAGAGGGTGATATACAAGCAACTAATGCAATACCTCCTAGATAACAAACTACTAGCAACACAACAACATGGCTTTAGACCCTTCCACAGCACCACCACCGCGCTTACAGCATTTACCAATATCATCAACAACCACAGAAACAATGGACTCTATGTATCCGCCACATTCCTAGACTTATCCAAAGCATTTGATATGGTCAACCATACAAAACTCCTTCACTCACTATCCACTCTAAACCTTACCATCCCTGCCATCTCCTGGTTTAAAAACCTAGTGGGAAGGCAACAAGCTGTAATGTGGCAAAGCCAACTCTCTCCCTCCCTACCAGTCTCCCTAGGGGTACCCCAAGGCTCCATCCTGGGACCACTCCTTTTTACCCTCTTCACCAAGCAGCTCCCATCCAGTATTCCCAAAGCCTCAATAGTATAGTATGCTGATGATACTACCATAATATCCGCAGCCAAAACAATTGACCTCCTTCACTCCCAAACACAAGAATGCTTTTCCCTAGCAGAAGATTGGATCACCAAAAAAAACCTCATTCTGAACCCAGATAAGACAAAACTACTACTCTTTAGCTCCCAGAGAACCGCACCTCCCTCCAATAGTTTCATCATCTCCTCTAATAACAATACTACACTCACCCCCACCAATCATACCAAGCTGCTAGAGGTAGAAATAGATAATCACCTTAGATTTGACGTACATGTTTCCATAACCATAAAAAAGTACATAAGAAACTAGGTCTACTCTATCGCAATAAAACAATTTTCAACTACCACTCCAAAATTGCAATTGCCAGAACTCACCTATTATCCACCTTATTGTATGCCTCCCCCATACTTACAAATCTGACCTAAACAAACTTGATAGTTGTTATTATAAGATAGCTAAATTCGCTACAACCTCACCCATCAGAATGCACCACTGTGACTGCCTAAAAAAAATCAGCTGGCTAGAACTACCACGACTACTCCAACTCAATCAACTAGCATTAGCCCACAAAATAATAAACTACCCTGATAACACCCCAGACCTACAAAATCACCTGAAACCCTATACCACTGCCCGAACCTTAAGGTCTAGCACAAAAAATTTCCTCAAAGTAACCAAATGTAACAATGAGGCTGGTAAGTCTGTCTACAGCCACTGTATATCAAAAACCTGGAACTCCCTTCCTGCCCATATAACTGAAAGCAAATCCTCAACCCAGCTCAAAAACCTAGTCAAAGCTCACTTCATGAATAACAGACTATGCTCTTGCATCCCCCTGGCTAATATCTCATTTCTGAAATTTCACCTTACTTAATTAAGACTGTTAAACCAACCAAGTCAGAATTCTGCACCCACTTAACACTGTTAAACAATTGCACATCCTGACTCTCTAGTAGTTAGTGTAAACTATCACAGGAATGTTGCACCTTCCACTATTTCCTAAAGTTAATACCTATAGTACCAAGTATACGTATCCTAATTCTTAAAAAAAATCTTATATCATAATGATGTCCTTCACATCTATATCCAGAAACAACTGCTCTCATGAATCTTTTCTTCTTCTCTCTCTCTTTCCTTTGAAAGTATACTACTCCAGGAATATCATGCTTTGTGTTATCTTCAAAAGCTAATAGTATATAGTAACAAATGAATGTATCCTAGCTTCTAAGAAATATTGTATGGCAAGTCTTGTCTTTACATTTTTGTCTGTAATAAATTGTACTCATGGAGCTTTTCTCCCCGGGCCTCCACTGAAAATGGACTTGTATCCAGTTGGACTCTCCCGGTCAACAAATGTAAAATAAATAATAAATAAATAAATATCTTTTCTTACAAAGTTGGTTATGTTCTCTCTTACCCTATCTAAATATCATCTTCAGAATTCTAAAAATCAAAGTTGCAGAAGCATACACTTTTTTCCCAAGCTTATCATTTGATGTGATGTTGTCAAGCTCATCTTTATTCTCACTGATGGGTCGGATCCAATCTGTCAGATTTGTCTCAGCCTGTACATAAGCTCGAGTTCCTCAGCCAAGCTCATGGGCATTTTTCCCTACCCATAATGCAATTGTTCTATAATCCCAGATTTCATTTGCTGCGCAGCAAAGATGTTCCTGTTAGCTAATCTCTGGGCTAAGTATTGCTAATTGTTTAAGTATTATTATTATCTTGTTTGTTTAATTATTATTATTATCTTAGACCTTTCTTCTCTCAGTCTACCTTCTTTTTGCTAGTGTGAGTCTTCCCTACCCAGTTTCCGACCCATTTAAGTTAAACTGTCATCTCCATTGGCCATTTTAGTTAGATGACGATTTTCTCTCCCTTTCCTTCCCTCCTCTAATTGCCCGTTTAATTTAGAGGACGATCTTTGTGTGTACTGCTAAAAAAAAAAAAAAAAAAAAATAAGATGCCTCTTAGTGGTTCTTACACTCTCTGTGTTTATTGCTTATTGCTTATGGAGCATAAAAATAAGTTGATTTTAAAGGGTTTATTAACCCACCCCCCTTTTCAGAGGCTATTTCTTCACAGTTCTCAAAATCTCAGGAACAGACTTCAAAAAGGGCATCTTTGGCTCCAAAAGATTTGTCGAAGCTGAGACCAAAACCCCATTGACTCTCTACTCCACCAGTATCTTTGGAGCAGATGGTCATTCCTGGATCTAAGACTACATCTGAGCCAACAGAACCTTCAGCTCCGATGTCTTCTGCTCCAACACAAACTCCACATCAGAGTGATCACCTTCACTTGAACTAGTGACTTTATGGCTCGCATCACCATTACTGGCTAAATCTAGATCCCCATCTCTTTCTACTTCGTCTACCAGGAAGTTAACCAATGAAGACATGGATAGGGTTGTGCAGATGTTGCCGAAGACTCAGGCCCTGGCCAAACTTCTGTTTGATACAAGCCCAAAGGCATTGGATCAGAAGCAGTCCACCTGCCTAGTAAGTGCTGCTCCAATCCGTCCTTCAGTTTCAGTGCTGGAAGACTCAGATCTCCTGATTCTGTCTATGTCGGCTACAGGACCATTAATTTCCTTGGAGCAGACATTCGCCCTGAGCGTTTCCCTCCATTCAGAGCAGGACACCTCTAGGAGATGACATTCTCTCTGAGCCAACTTAGATCTCTCCGGATCAGAATCTGCCTGTTGGGGCTTCAACACAGGTGAGTTCTGCTTCTACCTCTGCTTCGGAGCTTTTGTCACTGGTTCCGCTGATGATTTCAGATCCGACAACCTCTTTGTCGGATCTGGGGGGAGTCCTCGGGGTGGGGGCAGTCTGTCTTAGAAGCTATGAGGAGGGTTTTGACTGCTACCAAGTCAAAGGTACATCCTTCATCTGATCTTCCTTCCTCTAAGGGCCAGTTGCTTTGTCCTCTCAGACAACCCTTCCTCAGGATCACAGAGACCCCAGGCCTCAGGTTGTCCACCAGGAGACTCCACTCTCTTCTGAAACTCCTCCAGAGCATCCCACTGAGGAGGTCCCTTGGAAGAGGACCTGCAAGAGGAAGCACCTTGACTCCCCAGAGGAGTCTGTCACATCACATGACCTTGATTTGGCAGAAGGGTCCCCAAGGTCACCTCCTGAAGATGTCTCCTTTGGAGACATCCTGGAATTATTAAAACAGAGAGGTGACTGGCAGTCCGACCCCCCCCTTCAGCTGAGGAGTCAGTTTACCTGAAGGCCTTTGGGTCTCACCCTTCCTCATCTTGGGTGATTCCTCCTTCCAACGAGCTTATGGACTTAATCTCTAGGAAGGCCTGGGAGACCCCAGATTCCATAGAGCCTACTCCTAGAAGGCCAAACAAGTTCATTACTCCAACTTAGGATAAAGGTTTTCTAACTAAAGGAGTTGCAGTTGATGAAAGGGTCATGGTGGTGGCCACTAAAAAGTTGCTATCCGAGACCAGCTCCTCTCTCCATCCTTCTAATACTATTAAAGATTCTAGGGCTCTGGATAGATATGGGAAATGAGTGTTTTCTTCAGCAACTTGTACTCTTTGGTCTCTGAACTACCTTGCTCATTTCACTAGGCTACAGAGGCTACAGAGGGAACTGTTAAAGGAGCTCACAGACTCCCTCCAAGGAGCTGTAGCTGATGCAGTAGCAGATAAAGTTAGTTCTAAGCTCACCACCCTCAATTCTGTAGTAAACTCTTCCATGAGGCTCATACTGTATACAGCAGATGGAATGAGTAGAGCTGCAGGTTCAGGTATTGCTTTTTGGAGACAGGCCTGGATGCGCCTTTGCGACTTCGCAGAGCCCTTCAAGTCTACCTTTGTTAATGCCCCTTTTGATGGCTTCTCTCTTTTTGGGACAAAAATGAAAGAAATGCTCACCAGGTGTGAACAAGAAGGCAAGATCTTGTCTGCTGTTAGAGTGCATTTTTCTGCGCCCTCCAGACCCTTTCCAAAAGGCCAGAGGAGTAGTAGGAAAATGTGGTTCAGAATATCCCACAGGTCTTTCCATGACATACAAGGTGAAAGTTCCCCCAGGGGCAGAGGGGGGGAGTAATGGTAGATGCCGACCTCACGGCAGAGGATGGCTGCATAATCAGGGCTCCATCGAATCTTTCTTTGGAGGGCCCTATCAACACTCCTGAAGGAGTGCCCAATTGCTCACCTCTGGAGGCAGTCGGGGGTTATTTGTCTCTGCACCAAGAAACCTGGCAAAACATCACAAACGACAGATGGGTGCAGAGTATAATATCCAAAGGATATGTCATTCCCTTCACCTATCCTGCTCCCATAAGCATATCAGTTCTGGACGTTCTCCTCAGTCAAAAGGAGCAGGCAACCTTAGAAATTCAAAAGTTGCTAAGCAAAACAAAAGAGTCATCCAACAAGACCCCGCTGACCAGAAAGGATCCGGAACTTACTCAAGATTCTTTTTAGTTCCAAACAAAAAAGGAGACTGGAGACCCATCTTGGATCTCAGCATTCTAAACAGGTCTGTGAAAAAGAGCAAATTCCGGATAGTAACACTGCAGTTGATACTTCCACTATTTGAAAAAGGCAGTTGGATGTGCTTTATAGTCCTTCATGATGCGTACTACCACATTCTAATGAGCAGGCGATCCAGGAGGTTTTTACACTTCTGGATAGGAGCCAATCACTTCCAGTTTTGAGCTTTGCCCTTTGGTCTCACTACAGCCCCCAGAGTATTCACTAAATGCATGGCAGTAGTAGCAGCTCACCTGAGATGCAAAGGATTCCATGTGTTTCTATGTCTGGACGACTAGCTCATCTCCGCCTCGACCAGGCATCTTCTTCAGAAAGCCAGGGACTATGCCCTTCAACTTTGTTCATCCCTTGGAATCACCATAAATTACAAAAAATCTGCTGTAGAGCCATGTCAGTCTTTGGTTTTCATAGGAGCACAAATAAACACAATAATCATGTTAGCGAAGCTTCCCCAAGAAAGAGTACACAATCTTCGGTGTTAGGTAAGGATGCTGATCAAAAAGAGAAAGGTTTCTGCCAAACTAGTCCTACAGGTTCTATGCAAAATGGCTTCTTCAATTGTGCTAAAACCAACAAGAGTGGCTCTCCCTTGCCTGCTGAGGGGACCCCAACAGACTTAGATGACATGGCTAACCCCTGGTCTATATTGGCAGTATGGACAACAACAGAAGGATCCGGGGAAAAAGATGAGTGGTCTGAGGAACCAGCTTTGACCACAGTAGAGTCATCCACCTGTGTCTGAAGCAAATTACTAGCCTGCTGTGGTGGCAAAGACAGTTTTATTAACTTTTTCTTTTTGTGACTGGAAGAAGCACTGACAGTGGGACTGGCAGTTTGTTCTATAGTCAGGCTAAAAATGGTGCTTGTTTCCTGGGAAAACCAAGCAGCACAATCCAGTAAATTTTTAAAAATAGTAAAAAGTAAGTTTTTCCCTGTAAAAACACAATAAAAAACAATCTAATACCAGCCCCAACAAGTAATTTAAACACATTTTCCCACAAAAACAAACAAAAAAAAAAACGGTTTTAGAATGTTTAAATAAACCTTTAAACTTTCAGAAACAAAAGTACACACTTGTTTAAACGTACAGTAAAGTCATGTGATAGTCAATAAAAACACATATTCCTAGCCTAAAATATAAAGTAAGTTTAAACATTTAAAATTATATGTGGAAGTTTTTTTGCAACAGGAAAGCTCTGAAGGGCTTGGCACCCAAAAATATCTTAGGTCAACTCAGCTTAAGCTGACTAATGGTTTGGGTTTGAGAAAGTTGCACTGAAGATTTGGAAGCTGGGCAGTTATTATATCCTATTCAGGATATAACCCGTATAGCTTAGGCTACTGCAGCAGTGATCAATATAAAGAAAGTAGATAAATTTAATACGTAATAGCCTCAGTAAGTCTGCAAATTCATATAATTTGGATTTAACTTACAGTAAATGATATACGACACAGTTCAAAGCAGCATTAGTTTTTCACATCATGATCTTGATGGAGAAGCATGAGAAGGTTCACTGGGCATTTGAGAATGGTAAGCTGAAAGAATAACAATTATAAAGTGATACTTCAAGTATTATTTTTATAGAATAAGGATACAGCACTGAACAGGAAACCACTATTTGCATGGTGTTCCTTTTTTTGCTTTGTCTTTTTTTCTTGTTTTTTTTTTGGACATATTACATAGTAACCCACTGCGGTGGTGGTGCTGCGGTAGCGTTGTCGCCGCACAGTAAGACGTTGCCCTGTTCGATTCTCAGCTAGTGCGTCTTATGTGTGGAGACATGCGTGAATGGGCATGCCTTCGTTGAAGGTTGTGCATCAGGGCCGGCAACTCGGCACATACAAATCTATTGCCAATCATTAGCGGACCGGAGTTCTGCTGTGGCGACCCCTAACCGGGAAAAGCCAAAAGACACAACAACAACAACATTACATAGTAACCCCTGTACATTGTTTTGTGAATGCTGTAATAAAACAAGCCGCTGTCTAGGTCAGCATTCTTTGCTGTTATGCTTTATTGCCCATGTCTATGATCCAGTATAATATACAGGATGCTGTAGATAGTAGATCAGAACAGGGTGGCTGTTTTATGTTATTTTCCTATTTTATCATGTTCCCAGTTTCCTATTCCACCATGTAAAATCCAGCTATGATAACATGAATGAACATGTAAAATATGTTAAAATATACATGCATGTGCATATTGACAGATTAGCATTTCAGAACAGTTTTAACAAACAGGATATCACTTTGTTTATTTCTTTTTGGTAATATGGCATCACTGCATTGATTTTTGGTTGCTTAATCATACTGTTTTAGTAAATACTTTGTCTAATGAATTTAGATTCCAGTGTGTCTAATTGTTAACTGATTTTTTTAACTTCAGGTATGTCACAATAAGCCTGACTAACTGCAAGTATGAAAGTGGTAAGTAGTTATTTTTGTTTTGCTCAGAACTTTGGAGTCTATGCTGTCTGTCTAGTATACTGCTAATGAGATATCTTTAGACTCCAGAGTTTGTCCTCAAATGTAAATATAGTTGTATGCTATCTAAAATACATCGCTTATTTTCAAAGGGAACTAAAGGATGGAAAGCATCATGTGTTGAATGGGTTACCAGATGTGTTACTGAAGGAATACTGAAGACATAGGTCACTGTCTCTTCTAGTATAAGGAGCCTCATGGACCGTGTTTTGTACCTAGACTCCTGGCTATATCTTATGGATTTTGGTGAGGATATGAATCTGACTTTTCTAGACTCCCCCTTTTAATAGACATTTGCTTTTTGGCAATGTTTAGCAGGCCCTAGAGAACATTTAAAATCAGGGCAAGACCAACACTGATTAGGATATCCAGTTTTACCCTCCACAGTGATTTTATAACTGAAAACAGAGCCAAAGCCACATGTGCCTGAGACATGGCACACATCATCAACAGCAGCAGAGACATGACAGTGGTTCAACAAGCTGATCTCCTCAGACTGGCTTCCAGCAGGGCCACCAACCCAAAAGTCAAGGTTCGTAGTGATCTCCAGGAGATCACAGTCAGCCGAGAGAGAAAACAGCAGTTTGGAGACCTTGACTGTCTGTTTTTCTTACTAAGGAGGCAGTCAAGGATAATTTTCTCTACACCTAAAGGCTTGGAAAAGAGATTGCCTAGAATAGGTTAGGTCAAGGAAATAATAACCAGATGGTACACTATATTCATGTTTCTCTTCCCTTCACCACATTCCATCAGTACCCTTGAAAAACTTTCTGCCCCATCAAATGTGAAGAGCAAGGAAGAAAGACTTAAGCTTGTTTACGAAAAGAGCGTTTCAGGATTCCCTACCAGACCAAAAAGGCTTAGGATTTTATTTCATATTCGTGTTTAGTACCAAAGAAAGCAAACACCATTATCCCCATACTGGATCTCAGTGGCATTTACATCTTTATCCCAAAAGAAGCATTTTGAATAGTCAGAATGCAACCTGTCCTTCCTTTCCTATAACAAGACTGAATGCGCTGTTTGGACCTCCAATATGTCTTCCTTGATCAGAATTACTGAGTGCAGAAGGTATTTATGTTTCTAAGTTAAGGGATTCAGCAAGTGCACATGTATTATAGCAGCTCCCCAGAGATTGCAGTGAACCAACAATCCCCGTTCTTTAATGAAAACAGTGGTAATCTGAGTCTGATACCCCACCTGTGACCCACAGGGTGACAGAACTAACAAGAAACAGAGTATAAAGGATTTGTCCAGAGAAAATCACTTTAGCTAGCAGATCTAGGAGACTCTGTATCTGATACCCTCCCTGTGGGAGGAATAAAGATGCCTTGTTGAAGTTTCAAGTAGTTTATTCAGTTAAGTAGGTAGAGGGACAGGTGTTCTTGTTCTAATACATTACATTCAACAGGTCAGTTATTTAAAGGCAGTTACAGACGATGGTGGGAGAGTCCAGGGACGCAGATTGCAGGAAAATCTAGGAGAGGGATAACAAGGAGCCAATCCCAACACTTAAGAGGTTAGTCCCTTATTTGAATATTCCAGAAAGACCTGTGAGGATTTACCAGCTCAGCAGCCTGCGAAACCTCATTCTTAGTTACAAAGTTTTCATTTTTATTTTTAACAAAGAAAACATGACAGCATACCTTGAGCTGCCACTATAGAACTATAGTTAAGAAATCACTTTCACCTAAGGTTCATCAGGTCCATCTAATAGAGTGGTTTACACTTTGATCACTGAAAATGTCTGCTTTCATGAGGCTATCACCAGACTTTAGTAGTCTGTGTTGTAACACATGTAATATGAGAGGCAGTGTCTGCCTTTGTGAGGCTCATATTCCTTGGAGTTAATTATGAAAAGATTATTATATAACTTTTGCCAGTCTGACTTGTCGTTATTAATGCTTGTATCACATATAATACAATAGGATGTGCCCATTTTTATGGGGCTCATATCTCCTGAAATACATTATGAAGGGCTAATCTTCTCTTTTATAGCAAAAAGGTTTACAATGCCTGCTTGTAAGAGGCAAATGCACATGATCGGTGCGACCAGTCCCCATTCTTCTTCCTGATGATGACAGACATTTTATATGCAAGGGAAGTAGTAACTTAGAGATATACTAGGTGACTGCCATTTTTTGAACAATACATGCATCCAGAGAAATAGCTTACAGTGGAAACATGTCAGAGTGTTCATTTTTACAGAGCTTATGGATTTGCACAAGTAGGAGAAAAAATGTATGTAAAGTTTGTGACATCAAAAGCTTTTGTATAGGCTTTCTGTTCATATGGAATAAAAATCCACCAAGTGGTGAACTGCAGCGTATAAAAAACCTTTAATCAAAATAAAAGTCTCAGATCTTCTTTGTGCATAGGCAAACTGTGCCTGTGGTGTAAAGAATACAACAGTGTGGAGTGGAGACCTGGGATCACAATTTTCAGTGTACTGCAAAGAAAAGAAATGTTGTTAAATGCAGTGGCTAGAGTATCTTTACCTAGTTGCTGTGGGGTAGCTGCGGTGAGAGGAAGAATGCTCCTGGTCGCAGAGCAAGTTTATATGGTGTTCATTCTGGGGTCTTCACTTTCTAGCTTCTTCCTGAGTGTAGCAGTTAGTGAGGGCTCCTCTTTTCATATTCTTCCTTTCTTCAGGTTCCAGGTGGCTGGGCCAGTGCAAAACAGGGCTAGATAGCTTTGTCCCTGGATAGATAAAGGGCTGGGAACTGGGAGGGATCAGGTGGAAGGGCAATTAACCAATCTTCTGAGATGGTTACATGGGGCCCAGGGTGAGGTTAGATGATGTAAGAGGCTTATGTAATCAGTATGGGTGTGGGCTGTTAATTAAATTTGGAGGCTAGTGTTTGGCCCCCCTTTCTCACTCTTAACAATGAAAGGAAACTCCAAGTCCCAAATGAGTAGTAGAAAACATTTTCAAATAACTGAATGTTGCTGTTTTAAGTTTGTGCACATCATGAGGTAAAACACATTTTCAAACTCATGACAGTTACTGTTTATAATTGTTGATTTGTATCCATCTTGAGATAAAAAAACATATACATAGATGTATATAAATGTACACACACACACATATGTATATATATATATATATATATATATATATATACACACACACACACACAAACACACTCACTCGTGCATATACGTGTGTGTGTGTGTAGATATATATGTGTGTGTGTGTGTGTGTGTGTGTGTGTGTGTGTGTGTGTGTGTGTGTGTGTGTGTATGTATACATATACATATATATAAATATATATGTACTGTGATGAGTCCTTACTCCAGGCAGAAGTCAAGGAGACTCAATCCTCACCAATGACTTTGGTGAGGGACGGTCACTAAGAGCAAAGATGGATTCACACAGTATTTTCAGATGCAGCTCCCTGCACTAAGCACACTTTCCCATAAGAGCACACAGGGAGCATGCTGCAGACCTGGGGCTGGACTCTCTTTCTCTCTCCAAATCCACAGAAAACTCCACACTGACCACTTTGGAGCTCTGTGTCACTGTTCCCAGTAGCTGACACACACACTTGGATATCTGAGTTTCCCACACACATACACACGTGGGAAAAGCCAGTACAGATTTACTAGCTGTGTCCCTTTCTGTCCATACTCTGAGGTAATCCTGCAGCCAGCAGTCAGCTACCCTAAGGCTCTTACAAAGGGTACTCAATTATACTGTGTAAAATTAATACTAATACAAATGGTAGGTTGTGACCAAAGCAGCAAGGCTTTTGGGAGTGGCCACAGTGTCACTAAAACAAGCATAAGTACTCTCAAGATGTTAAAAGTATTCTCTAAAGGACCAGCCACAATGAAAGGTATTAAAATATTTAATGATAAATAATAAAAGAGAAAACAGAAGAATACTGAATACAATAAACTACAGAGTTTCAACCACAGAGAATTAAAAAAATAAAACAACTGGATGGTTTCTCACAGATGCAGAAAACAATACTAAACTAGTCTCACTAAATGTCCCTGACTGACTAAAGAATTACTGTTCCCTGACTACGTACTAAAGCAAGGCAAGCTGATGTGTGCTGTTTTACCACAACAAAAACCAGATGATGTCTGTCCTTGTCTGCATGGATGTGTGAGATATATATCCTGTCAGAAATCTTTCCCATCAGGTTTCAAAGTGCTTCTGCAAGAGTTCCAAAGAAACTAGATGCTGGTTAGGGGATGACATCACCTCTGGTCATCTGACTCTAGTACAATAAACACACAGAGCTTTGATAAGTTCTGTGGCAGCATCTGAAAGCTATAACGCAGTTTCAAACTTTCCACCCTTCCAGGGTTCTCTGATAAACATACACATTTGATCAGTTACAACAATACAACCACATTCTTCCTGTCCAGCAGGACCTACTGTTGATGCATTTTTAACACAAGTAACTTTACAGATATATTTTAACTCAAACATCTGTACAAATCAGTGTGATAGTCAAATAACATAAAATTATTTACAAAACTCCAGCTAGTTATGCTGGCATATGTACACATGTACTGTCCTACTCTCCCTGGCACAGATGGCACTACCTCATAACATCACATATGCACACACACATATATATGTATGCAAACATATATATTTGTGTATGTGTGTGTGTGTGTGTGTGTGTGTGTGTGTGTGTGTGTGTGTGTGTGTGTAAATAGATCAAAGCATAAACCACTCTATTAGATGAACGTGATGAAGCTCAGGCAAAAGTGTTTTCTTAAATATAGATGTTCTTACATTCACCTCTGCAGCATTCATCACATATGGGATTCCCTGCTGTGAAAACCCGACATCTGGTCAGTGGCCAGTCTACCAAAACCTACCATTAAGGTATGTTGAACGTCACTCAAACACTCCTCGCGTAGCATAAGGGCATAAAGGTGACACTCAGGCGTACCATGCTCAGAACTTCTTTGCCACCAGTCCGAACGCTTATATTTAAGTAACTTTTCAAACTCCTGTAATAAAATGGTAAGGATGTTCATTGCCAGGGGGTATCTTGAAGAATTTGTAATGCATATTTTAATAGAAGAAATGAGAAAAAGAGTAATGGGTGGCTGCGGTGGTTTAACGGTTAGCGTTCCTGCCTCACAGCAAGAGGTTCTCCAGTTCGATCCTCAGCTGGGGTGCCTTCTGTGCTATGTCTGCATGTCCTCCTTGCGGTAGCGTGGGTTTCCTCCAGGTGCTTTGATTTCCTCCCACATCCCAAAGGCATGCATGTAGGTGGATTAGACAGTATAAATTGGCCCTAAGTGTGTATGCGTGTGTGTGTATGCCTTCAGTGGAAGGTTGAGCACTGGGCTGGCAACTGGACACCGTAAAACTAAACTGCCAATCATGAGCAGACAGGTGATCCGCTGTGGTGACCTGTAACCGGGAAAAGCCGAAAGAAGAAGAAGAAGTGAGAAAAAGAGAAATGGGTATGTACACACCCATTTTGAATAGTGAAGGAGCAGTAATGTCTATCCCTGCAGACAAGTCTGCCTGGTCTAGTAGGGTTTTTATTACTGCTTATTGTTTGGACACCTCTTATATTACCAATATTATTTTCAAGTATTGGTGGATATTTTCCACGGATCCAGATATTCTTGATAAATTACGACCTAAACCCATGATAGGTTATAGAAAGGATGCAACTTTTAAACAACTGTTGGAGAGGACTCCAACAGTACCAAGTAGAACTAAAATAGACACCTACAGCTGTGGTACCTGTAGGCAGTGTAAATACATATTGTTAGGAGATAGTGTTACCATTCAGGACACTAAGTACACAAGTAAGGAGTATTATAATTGCAACACTAGTAATGTGGTGTATGTTGGTGTATGTAGAACAGTGTAATGAGTGCCCATGTTTTCATGTGGGAATGACTTCTAAGAGGCTCATATGTATGAGCATTTTTCGGATATTAAAAACGGAAAATCAATCAATGCCTTGTATAGGTTCATAGGTTCATAGGCTAGTACTAGGCTAACTGCTCTTGCGAGCCATTTTAAGCCTAGCCAGTTATCCCCTGTGAGATTCAAACCCTGTACCTTGTGTTTGTAAGGCAAACACCTTAACCATTAGGCCACCCTCCAAGCACATTTCCAAATGTAACTCTCATAATTTTAATTTTTTTTGTTTTAGATTTTATAAAGATGGATATGCAAAGAAAAGTTACTGAAGAACACCTGAAAGTTAAAGAAACCCAGTGGCAGATTAAATCAAATGCAACTTTGTACCCGGGTTTAAATGAGAGTTGTTCTTTAGTACCCATTTTAAAATTAAGAAATTATGTTATTTAACATTTTTACATATTTTAAAGTTTGGTTTGAATGCATTTTATGGTCTTAGGACTAGTTGTAATCCTAATATTTATAATTGTTAATTGAATGGGATGAGTCACATGACTAGGGGCCTGTTGTATATAAAAGATATGTGTGAGGGAGGATGCTATTGTTTTGTTGAAGTTTTAATGGATATGAACTAAAGCGTTAAACTATTGTTGAATAAAGGAACATTTCTTCTGGTTTCATCGTCCTTTGGAGCTTGGTCATGTTTATTCACATACAATACCACAGTTATGTGGTATATCAACAAAGAGAGGGGAACAAGATCTTACCTTCTTTGCCAGTTGGCACTTCTGGTATGGGATCTGGCTGTCAAGTGAGTCTTCAGGCAGTTTGTATCCCTTCAGATCAGAACGTTGTGGCAGACAATCTGAGCAGGTCCTTCACTCAATCCAATGAATGGATGCTTCACAGGGATGTGTTTCTGGACATTGTTCACCAGTGGGGTACTCATCAAGGAGATCTCTTTGCCTCACCTCTGAACAATCAACTTCCTCTGTTTTTACCAGGTCCTGTGGTGTGGAAGGTGGACGCCCTCTCACTTTCTTGGAAAGGGATGATCTGATGTTAGTTGTGAAGATAGATGAAGGCTGCCAGCCTAGCCAGATAGAATTTTGTAGATAATTCTGTCATTTGTAAACGTTAATGTAAGCCACAGGCTTGTTCTCTTAAATGTGAAAAGACTGCATTGGATATTGAACTGCAAAAATGTAACAACAGTGCACTCTGCTGTAAGAAAACTAAGTCAAACATTTTATGACTGTCTTTGATGTCACAATTCGGAGCCGATATGTCTGGATGAAGGAAGTCTGCGTATTGTTTTGAGGCCAGAATTAATTGCTAGAATCTGCATGTATAAATTCTTTTATTGTTCTGGTTTCCTGACCAGCTGCAAGATCAAGGGCTATTAACCTCTGAGAATCTGTTAGCCTGGGAACCAGAAAGAAATGATGTAATCTGAAATGAATCAGTGGTACTGTGTTATCAATTTAAGGACAGAAAGAATGAGAGCATTAGAGCATTTGTCTTGAAGACATCCAACATCACCAGCACTGCCTGTTTCCATATGTAAGTAGGATCTTAGCCTTTAGTGTTTATTTATTTATTTATTTATTTTATTTTACATTTGTTGACCGGGATAAATCCGACTGGATATATGTCCATTTTCAGCGGAGGCCCGGGGAGAAAAGCTCCACATGTAGAGTACAATTACATACAAGTTAAGCAGGTACATGTTAATACATTGTTGTAGTAAAAACAAGATAGTGTTTCTCTTAGAAATAGCTAGGAATTAGGAAGATTAGACTAGTAGCATCCAGCCATCACCCAGAATGATACCACAGTACAAGGACAAAATAATTGACTTCAGCAATTAGCCAAGCTTCTGGTGTCATTCCAAGGGGATCCAGTATCTGTCTGCCAGAGATGGCCTGCACCTGTCGCCGTTGGGATTCCAGATACTGGCTAAGGCTTTTGCCACCCTTATAGTGCCTTTTTAGGCAAGGTTCAAATGACAAATTCACCACCATAACCGGTACAAGCAAGCAAAATGTGAGGGTAATGCTACTCAGTGCTAGAAGTCTAAACCTCAAAATGCACTCACTCGAGGCACTCCTTAAAATGGAGAACATCGACATCTGTGCAGTGACAGAGACCTGGTTCAAGGCTCCAGGGAGCACCCATGTATTACCAGGCTATAATTCATACCACACCTTTCGGACACCTAACCTAGACCAAAACACTAAAGGTGGAGGCGTGTCCATATTCATTAAGGATATCCATACCTCCAGGCTAGTTGCTCAGCATAATGCATCCGAGATTATCCAAGTGCAACTAACGCTGGGCAAGACCGCAATCCAGATTGTAGCTTGCTACAGATCCCCCACCATGCCCCAGGATTCCCACTCCCCATTTCTTGATACACTGGAAAATATTAGGGTACAACCTAACACCCTAATAATGGGTGATTTCAACTACCCCACCATTAACTGGGAAAACTACTCATGTACCAACTCTTTTGCTCAACGTTTTCTGGAATTCATAAAATTCCAATGCCTTGGATCAGCTTATCCACACTCCCACCAGGGGCAGCAATATCCTAGACCTGGTCATTACCAACATGGGCGACCGGTGTTCCACACCAGAGGTCAGTTCCTCGTTGGTCAGATCTGACCACAAGCTAATCACCCTAGACATCCACATCCCACCCCCACCCCCCCCCACCCCCCATTAGGGAAACCACTGTAAAAAATTTCTCCAAAGCCAAAGACAGAAGTGGAAAACTTCACGACACCCATGCAGATGAACAATAGAGGTACGACTGCTGAATCCTACACAAATGTACTTTATAAGCACTTGCACGAGTGCATGGATCGTGCTATCCCTAACAGAACCAAGATGCTATTTTCCAAAAAAAGGAAGGAAATCTGGAGGTCCCATGCTATAAACAAACTCTACAACAGAGAAAGGAACTGCTGCAAAAAAGAGTAAAATCCCATGATTGTAGGAGCTCTGTGGTCAGCCTCAGTAAGAAGTTGAAATCCCTCATAAAATCCTCCAAAGCTAGTTATGAAAACAAAATTGCCACTGTTTCTAAAGACAACTACAAAGCATTCTATAGCTATGTCAAGAATCTCAGTGGCAACACTCAGATCTGCTCTGAGTTACAGCACAATGGCACTAAATATACAGAGCCAACTGATATTGCCAACATCCTGGCAGATGGGTTCAGTGCTAACTTTACCCCCCTCTCACCCCCTAAAGGGTCCATCTCTATACTGGAAGAATGCAAAGTTCCTGTAATCACGGCTGCACAGGTAAAAAACACACTCTCCAAAGCCAAGAACACGGCATCCATGGGACCTGACAACATCCCAGGCTGCGTTCTGCATGAACTACAGAACTAACTGGCACCCCACCTAAGTACCATGTTCAATCATAGCCTGAGGTGAGGCTGTGATTTTACATGGTACTTAGGTGTGGTGCCAGTTCATTCTACATGAACTACAGAATGAACTGGCACCCCACCTAAATACCATGTTCAATCATAGCTTCACCTCAGGCTTTGTACCCACTGAAGGTCGCACAGCAACAGTTATCCCACTCCACAAAGGGGGATCCAACTACCTTACGAGCCTGGTCTGCAAGGCCATGGAACATATCATCATGGAACTTATAAACAAAGACATTGGTAATCTCCAACTCTGGACCCCACCCAGTTTGGGTTTGTAAAAGGCAGATCATGTCTCCTAAACCTGATAGACTTCTTTGAAGCAGTCACCAAAGCCGTAGATGAGGGTAAGGTGGTTCCCACAGCCTATCTAGATCTTGCCAAGGCTTTCGACACCATCCCCCACTCTGGAATTATAGATAAACTCACTAAACTAGGTATAAATGTCACAAGATGGGTTGCCACCTGGCTCACTGACAGAAACCACACTGTGAAAGTAGCAGACTCCAAATATGACTTCAGACAAGTTACAAGTGGAGTACCACAGGGTTCAGTCCTGGATCCTCTCCTGTTTGGTATCTACTTCTCTAATGTACAGGCTAACACAGAAGGTCTTTGGCTAATGAAGTTCGCAGATAACTGCAAACTAGGAGCCATAATCGAAACTCCTAAAGATGTGGACAATCCTACAAAAAGGCCTCACCGAGACAGATGCCTGGTGTCAAAGCCATGGCCTCAAGCTCAATGCCAAAAAGTGCATTGTCATCCCTGTTGGTAATAACTCTGTACCCATGAACTACCATATAGGCGGTAGTCTACTTAACACTGAAAGTGTGATAAGAGACCTTGGGACACAGGTGGACAGTAGTCTCTCCTTTGATAATCACATTGCCACAGTAGTCAGGAAATCCTTCTACGTGGCACACCTCATTATAAAAAGTTTCTCATCCAGGTAAAAAAAGGCAATTGTTCCCCTCTACTCATCACTCATTAGACCCATTATAGAGTACAATGCCCCTTTTGGTATGTTCCTCACAAGACATCTACAACAACTGGAAAGGCCACAGGAAATACCTCACAAAAAAGATTACTGGCCTCAAACAGATGCCTTACACAAACCGTTTCAAAAAACTCCAGCTTTACTCTGTCGCATATCACCTACTCAGAGGTGATCTCTGCCTAACATACAAAGCTATGTCAAACCCAGAGCTGTTGAACATGCTTCACTTAAAGAAATCCCAATCCCTCTGAGCTACACGCTCAAGGGACCTAATCCTTGTCACCACAATAAACAGAACATGCTGGAAGGATAGATTCTTGTCCCAGAGACTTCCCATACTCTGGAACAAACTACCTATCTATAGCAAACAAAGCTCCTCATTAGCACTCGTCAAGAAAAATCTTGATGATGGGATGGGAAATAGGAAATTCACCCCGGGGATCACTTCTGTGGCTCTGCTTGACAGGGGCACAGGAAAATAATTGTCTTAGATGGCGAAAGCCAGGGTACCCTTTTGGCTAGGCTTATATAGGCCCTAGGGCCAATAGCCTAGTACTTACCTATGAACGTATAAGTGTTTTTCTGTAATTTCAGAACTTTTCTTCTGTATTATTTTAAACATTTCTCTGTGATCTCTGAACTCTTGACTGGCACTGTGTAGTAAGAAGTATTGTCTTGTGTTTTTATTATTTATTATTAAATATTTTTAAACCTTTCATCTGTGGCTGTTTTGTGTAGAGATAGTTTAAGCTCTAAGAGTACATTGCATGTATATAGTGATACTGTACCATGTCACTCCAGATAAGTCTCGACTGTTTGTTCACACTTTCCATTTGGATAATAATATTGCACAGTAATAATTGGACACCCTTTCAAGGACCTTTGAGTAGCTGATAAATATTAGCCAGGTGGTGGCAGTGATTTCTACCATATAGTCTGGGTAAAAGGGGCACAGCTGGAGAACCTGTGCCAGCCTTCCCCTGGAGTGTCTGTGTAGTTGTATAAACTTTTATCTCAAAGTGTGTGTGTGTGTGTGTGCGTGTGTGTCAGCTACTTGGGCAGGGACACAAAGCACTGGTTGGACAGAGAGGGTGCTGGAGGTTTTAGTTTGCCCACTAGGCTGAGATCTGGACCCTATACCTGTGCCAGTGGGGAGTCTTATTGGGGACCTGGAGGAAAGGGAGAAACCAAACTGACTGTGATCTCTGTGTGCTCTTAAGGGAAATTGTACCGTACTGTGTGTGTGTATTTATTATCCTTTTCCCTATATGGATGCCCCTCACTGGTGTTAGTGGTGAGGATTGAGGCTCCTTGTTTGCTGGGCCAGTGCACGAGCGTCACATGTTAATTGTTTGGCAGTGGTGGGATATCCACACCACATATTAATTGGTTGGCAAATACTAATTGGCTTGTAGTGGTGTGGGTAGAGTGAATTCCTGTAGCTTGTGTACAGTGATCACTGAAGGTGTTTTTGTACTCTGAATCAGCCATGTGTTGAATACTCGGAGTTCAGATTACAATTGTTTTATTTCTTTTGTTAGCTTAGTTAGTCAGGGAGAGCAGGCAGCATGTCAGCAGAGGAGTATGGAAAGCTGACAAGGAGCAAGCTGGCTGAGATGTGCCAGGCTAGAGGACTGGTACATGGAAACCTGACTAAGGCAGACCTGATTGCACCCTTGGTCACAGCCACATCAGAAAACAGCAACCAGGAGGATGATCAGACTGGCAGTGGAGACACACCACACTCAGATAATGGACAGCTCAACCTTTCTGCGAGGACTTAAACATTTATCTGGAGCTAAAAAGACTTGAGTTGGAGGCCAGGCATTTGGAAATAGAAGCAGCTGAGAGACTGAGGCATCTAGAGAGTGAGGACAAAGAGAAACTGCGACAGTTGCAGGCTGAGGAGAATGACAAATTGCTACACCTGGAAGCTGAGGAAAAGGAGAGGCAGAGGCAGCATGAGAAGGAGATGCTGACTCTTCGCCAGAGTCATGGAGGTAATGTGGAAGAGAGTAACTGGACCCCAGAAGCAGAAAACGTTAGTAAATTTCTTCCACAGTTTAAAGAGGGGGATAATTTGTATGCTTTCATTCATATGTTTGAGAGAGTATTTAAAGAGTATGATGTTGACCAAAGGCTCTGGGTATGGTTCATGACCCTTTTACTCCATGGGAAAGCTGCAACTCTGTTGTCTAAAATTTCTGATCAGGAATGTTTTGATTGTACTGTTGTTAAGAATTGCTTGTTAGAATGTTTTAAGCTAAGACCTGAAACATATAGGAAAAAGTTTCATGAGCACAGAAGCAAGACAGATGAAAGTGTGTGTGAATATGTTGCTGAACTGAGCACTTATTTTCATAGGAGGGTGAGTGGATGTCAGGTCACCACTTTCGAAGGGCTAGCAGACCTTTTGGTGAGGAAACAAGCCCTTAGCACTTTGCCTGAGGACATGAAGATCTGGTTAGCTGATAGACAATGTGCTACTTCAGATGAGTTGGTGAAGAAGGGAGATGTATACCTAGCAAGCAGGGCATCCCTGCACAGGAAAGGGGCTCCCAGTACTGCTCATGGGTCTGAAGGAACCCATGGTGGGCAGCACAGACTGCCCCAACAGAATCTGCCAGTAGCAGGGGAAGATACTAGTCCAGGTACGCATCCAGAGCCTAGGGTTAAATGTTTTGAATGAAACCAGTGGGCCCATGTGGCATATAGATGTCCACGGAGGCAAGGTGGGGAACAAGAGGTGAGAGAGTCAGTAAGTGGAAAAGACAAAATGCCAATAGTAGGTTGTCTTGAGACAACAAGGGTACCGAACTGCCATCCTGCAGATGTCCTGATAGGGAAGGATTTGGATGAGGCAGTACCATGTCCTTATGCAGTTACACACAGTTAGGCTAGGAGACAAGCATGTGAGTCTGGGGAGACACAGGCAGACTGCATACTTGCAGGCAGGACTGGTGAGGTAGTTACTTCAGGGAGGGAGCTACTCTATAGTAGTGAAACTGAAGGTGAGCCTCAGCTGCTTGTGAGTACTGATGTTGCCTTGGACAGAGGGACTGCAAAGGTAGAGGTGAGTAGTAATACCCAGGCTGACAGTGAGGCACCACTGTCAGAGGATGCCAGACTTCTTGTGGAAGGGGAGCTGGGAAGTGTTACAAAGAGAGAGTTGAGACAGGCTCAGCTCTCAGACCATACATTGCAAGGCCTGAGGCAGGTAGCTAGTGAGTCACCTGATTCTCAAGGGAAGGGGGAATCTGTTTACTGGGACAAATGGTTACTGTATAGAGAGTGGACCCCTGAGGGAGGGCTAGAAGGTAAGAGGGTACAGTAGTTGGTAGTGCCTAGAGCCTACCATCTGGTGCTTCTAGCCATAGCCCATGGTATTCCCTTTGCAGGTCATATGGGCATAAAATGTGCTATGAGACGTATTATCCAGAACTTCTACTGGCCTGGAATTTCCAGAAATGTAACAGGGTACTGCAGGACCTGTGAGCAGTGCCAAAAGGTAGCAAGGCAAGAGGCAAGGTGAGAGCTCCTTTGATGCCTTTGCCTTGTATTTGAGGAGCCATTTCAGAGGGTAGCTATGGATATTGTGAGGCCTCTGAGTATCCCAAGTTCCACAGGAACAAGCAAATCCTAGTGGTAGTGGATTATGCTACACGATACCCTGAGGCAGTGGCTTTGTCCTCCATTGAGACAGAAAATGTGGCAAATGCTTTGTTAGAGATTTTCAGCAGGTTAGGTTTCCCAAATGAAATACTGACTGACAGAGGTGCCAATTTCATGTCAGACCTGCTGGCTTGTCTGTGGAAGTACTGTGGGGTGAAGCACCTGAAGACCACCCCCTACCATCCCCAGACTAATGGTCTTGTTGAGAGGTTAAACTCTACAATCAAGTCCATGCTATGGGCATTTGCAGACCAGTTTAAGAGGGAGTGGGACAAATATTTGCCCCATCTATTGCTTGCTTACAGAGATGTTCCCCAGGAATCTACAGGTTTTTCACCCTTTGAGTTGCTGTATGGGCATAGGATGACGGGACCTCTAGATTTAATTCATGATGAGTGGGAAGGTGAATGTGAATCTCGCAAGGAGTCTGTTGTGGCATGTGTCCTAAACCTCAGTCAAGGCTCAGGGAACTCTTGGGCTTGGCCCAGGAGAACCTGGCAGAAGCCCAACAACAGAGAAAGGTGTGGTATGACAGGAATGCTCGAGCTAGAGAGTATGCTGTGGGGCAGCAGGTAATGGTTCTCATTCCTGTCAGACACAACAAGCTGCAAGCAGCTTTGGAGGGACCCTACAAGGTGGTAAGAAAGGTAAGTGATGTTAACTACATGGTGGAACTGCTAGGCAGGAGGCAGGGGCATAAATTGTCCCATGTTAACATGATGATACCTTACCATGATAGGGAGGCCCTTGTGCTGAGCATTTGCAGTGGATTGCAGGAGGAGTCTGAGGGAGATCTGGTGATTGATCTCTGATAGAGATTGTATAAATTAAAATGCTTTCCTCAAAATTATACTGTGTGTGCAGTAAATGCAAGACCAAACAGCAGTTTTCAAAATAATATGGCTTGCTTTGCAAGAACAGTTAAGTGATGACCTTTTATTGTAAATGTTCAGCTTAGATATTAATAACATATAGCTGTGGGCTTACTGTAAATGGCATCCTGTTATAGAGAAAAGGAAGTTGACTTTCTGTGAGCTTTCAAATGCAGAAATAAATGAAATAAAATACAGACACTTTAAGTGACGCAAAGATGACATGGAGAGACTTTTTGTGAAGTCTTCAAATACAGCAAGGAAGAAAATAACCAAAGAAGGACATAAAATAATATTTGTCATTTCAACAGAAACTGTCCAGGCTAGAAATAACCATGGACTTTTTCATGACTCAAACAGAAACCAGAACAAGTCACAAGGACATTAAAAATAACATTGGTTGACATTTAAAAAGGTATATAAACTGGACAGTATGTTTCACTCTTTAGTGATGTTTTTGGACTGAGTGTTCATCAGTCTATAGTTATATGTGTCTAGCTGTGTTATAATAGAATTGAAATAACTCTGACAGTATTAACTGTTTGGCAAGAATTTGTACTAATACAAATAAATATTAACGGATACAGTAGTACGGTGTCTGTCTGGTCAGCCTAGCCCTCTGATAATAATATGTTACAATCTCCTCAGTGAGGCTCGCACTGACACCTCAGTGAAAGGGGTAGCAATGTCCCAGCAGCTATCTACTACCCAAGTTCGAGAAATCTGAGCAGTGTTACATGAGTTTGGGGACATGTTCACTGGAAAACCAGGATACAGGATCCCAAAGGCCTATTAGGCAGGCTCCTTATAGGGTGCCTGAGAGAGAGAGAGTCAAACAGACTCTGAGGGAGGAGATACAGAAGATGATGGAAGTAGGGGTGTTTCAAATGTCCAGCAGTCCCTGGGCCTCACCAGTGGTGCTAATGTCAAAGAAGGATGGCAGCACCAGGTTCTGTGTAGACTACAGGAAATTAAATAGTCACACAGAGTCAGATGCTTACCCCATGCCTAGGACAGATGAGGCCCTAGAACAGCTGGGTGGGGCAAAGTATCTTACAACCATTGATCTTACCAAGGGTTACTGGCAGGTGCCCTTGACTCCCAGTGCTAGGGAGAGGTCAGCCTCTGTGACTCCTTTTGGCTTGTATGAGTTCACAAATATGCCATTCGGGATGAAAAATGCCCCAACAACTTTCCAGAAGCTGGTAGATCATATCCTAGCAGGAGCAGGAGGGTTTGCCCTTGCTTATCTAGATGATATTGCCATCTACAGCTATTCCTGGCAAGAGCACCTTCAACGTGTCAGGGATGTGCTGGGCAGACTACAGAGGGCAAGGATGGCCATTAAGCCGAGCAAATGTCAGGTGGGTATGGCAGAAATCTCCTGCCTGGAACATAGAGTGGGGAGTGTAAGATCAGGCCAGAACCTGCCAAAGTAGAAGCCATTCAGGCATGGCCTGTACCTGTTACCAAAAAGCAGGTTAGGGCTTTCTTAGGGACAGCAGGGTACTATAGAAAGTTCATCCCCAGTTATAGTACCATGGCTGCTCCCCTCACAGACCTAACAAGATAGAACAGGCCAGATAAGGTAGTGTGAACCACAGCATGTGAGCAGGCATTCCAGAAGCTTAAAGAAGCTTTGGGAGGACCCCCTGTGTTAGCCAGTCCAGATTACAGCAAAGAATTTGTTGTGCAGGTGGATGCTTCCAACCATGGGGTGGGGGCTGTACTTAGCCAGATTTCTTAGGAGGGAGAAGAGCACCCAGTGGTTTATCTCAGTTGTAGGCTCCAACCCAAGGAGAAATGCTATGCAGCTGTAGAAAATGAATGTCTAGCCATAGTGTGGGAACTACAGAAACTTCAGCCTTATCTGTATGGAAGAAAATTCACTGTAGTGACAGATCACAAGCCCCTAACATGGTTACACAGAGCCAGCCAGAAAAATGCCAAGTTGCTAAGATGGAGCCTAGGGTTGCAAGTATATGATATGTCAGTGCAGCTCCACAGTGGGATTAGCAATGCCAATTCAGATGGGCTCTCAAGACAGGGAATGGGGTAAGGTATACTCAGATAGACCTAACCCTCTCAAGCAACATTTCTCAAGGGTCAAAAAACTAGCTTGAGTTCTCCAGGGGGGAGGGATGTGTGAAGATAGGTGAAGGCTGCCAGCTTAGCCAGATAGAAGTTTGTAGATAATTCTGTCATTTGTAAATATTAATGTAAGCCACAGGCTTGTTCTCTTAAATGTGAAAAGACTGCATTGGATATTGAACTGCAAAAATGTAACAACAGTGCACTCTGCTGTAAGAAAGCTAAGTCAAGCATTTTATGAATGTCTTTGATGTCAAAATTCGGAGCCGATATGTCTGGATGAACAAAGTCTGCTTGTTGTTTTGAGGCCAGAGTTAATTGCTAGAATCTGCATGTATAAATTCTTTTATTGTTCTGGTTTCCTGACCATCTGCAAGATCAAGGGCTATTAACCTTTGAGAATCTGTTAGCCTGAGAACCAGAAAGAAATGATGTAATCTGAAATGAATCAATGGTACTGTGATGTTATGTGATCCTATCTCGCCTACATTCTGTACTGATGGGGCTCGGAGCCGATCCCTCGGCTCCGACTCGGCACGCTTATGCTATAGAGCGAGGCCTCTTATTGGCTGAGCTATCTTTATCCCAGGATGCACCACCACTAATCCCCCAGATCTCGTTTGCCGCTTACAGAGCTTAGACGTGGTCTCAACTTGGCTGGGCTAAGTACTATTTATTTAGGCTTTTTCCTGTCTGTAATTTGCTTCATTTAAATCCAAAAGCTGTTTTAACGGCTATTCTTTGTATACGAGTGTGTTTTGGTAGTTTTAGTTGAGGATTTCGTGTTTAGTCCTGTCAGGGAAGGTTCCCGTTTAAGTTAGAGGGGCCTTCCCCTGTGGTTTCTACTACCTTAGTTGTTGTGTGTGGGTCAAGTACCCATTTAAGTTAGAGGGTCTTGACCCTCTCTATCTCTCTTTCTTTTGTGGAAAGTTTGTCTTGTCTTAAAAAAAAAAAAAAAAAAAAAAAGGTTTTAGTTTAAAATTTTTAACACTAAAGTAGGGATATATTTTTTTCTTGTGTCAAACCCTTCTTCTAGTTGTAGACAACTGTGTTTTTGGCTTGGTTATGTTGAAAGAACACAAACCCTCCAGGTTTAAGAAATGCACGAGGTGTGGTTTTAAAATGTCCATAACGGACGACCACTCCTCGTGCGTCTATTGCTTAGGTGCTAAACACCTGCAAGAGTCGTGTAGTGTATGCCATGCGTTCTCTTCTAGAGTCCTCCAGGAGAGGAAAAACAAATTAATCCTCAAAGGATTAATCAAGCCTTCCTTCAAGGAGGCTTTATCTTCCTCTCCGTCTCCTTCTAAAAAGAAGAAAGCGTCGGCTCCGACCAGTCTGTCGGAACCGACCGCTAAAAAAACTAAGCAGACTTCTCTATCGGCTCCACGGACTTTGGAGCCGAGGTCGGAATGGTCTGCCTCGATGCCTCCAGCCTCGACCCCTCTGGTTTCGGAGCCGAGGTCTGGGGCATCGAGAGGCGGGTCACCCTCATCGGCTCCACTGATATTGGAGCCGATAAGGGTTATCGGCTCAGACTCTTCCCCCTCGGAGCCGAAGTCCTTATCGGCACCAAGGGAAATTTCCTTGAAACCTTCCTCGGAGCCGATAGTTGTTGAGTCCTTTCGGAGCCGGTCCCCGAGCCCTTCGGAGCCGATGGAGAAATCGGTTTGGGCCCGATCGGTATCCTCGAGATCATCCAAGATGTCTGATTCGGACATCGACAGGGTGCTCCTTCGACTCTTCCAGTCTCCGGTGTTCCAAAAGCTGGTTTCGGCTCCAGCCCATTTGGCTTCGGAGCCGATGGTCCACTCCCCTACTGTGATTCCTCCTCCAACAGCTTTGGCACCGTTGGAGCCGGTGCTGGTGGAACCTGTGGAGGTGTTAGGGTCGGGCCCGACCCTTGCTCCAACTCCGTCCCTCGGGTCGGAGTTCAGTACACGGACTTCTTCCTTCGGCCCTGGGGGGGAGGCTTCGGGATTGATGCTTTCGGTCCCAAGTCTCCCTCTTGGTGCGTCGGCGGCGGGAGTACCGTCCACTGTTGTGGCCACGGAGGTGGGACCCTCCCAGGATTCTGGTGGTCCCGCCTTCAGGGCTATGAGGAGTGCTTTAGCCAAATCTTCCTTGGCTACCTCCACGGTTTCCCCAGCTCCTTCCCTACATTTGGAGACTGGGTCGTTGGCAGTCCCCCTGTCCTTAGACAGCGGAGCCCCTGGGCCTCAGGTTACCCCCGCTGGGGTTTCTCCCCTCCTGGAGGTCC
The DNA here is from genome assembly GCF_019279795.1 of Protopterus annectens. Lineage (NCBI taxonomy): Eukaryota > Metazoa > Chordata > Ceratodontiformes > Protopteridae > Protopterus > Protopterus annectens. The sequence continues at coordinate 1,743,630,988 of NC_056739.1, read as the reverse complement.
TTCTGAAGCCTCTTCGGAAGAACCTCCCAGGAAGAGATCGTGCAAGAGGAAGCATGTTGACTCCCCTGATGAGTCTCTGACATCCGACACTGATCTCGATGATGCAGAAGGGTCCCCCAAGTCGTCCTCGGATGATGTCTCCTTTGCAGACATCCTGGAAGCCCTAAAACAATGAGGCGGCTGGCAGTCCAAACCTCCCTCTGCTGATGAGTCGGTGTTCCTGAAGGCCTTCGGGGCTCAGCCCTCCGCCTCCTGGGTGTCTCCGCCCTTCGACGAGCTCTTGGATTTGATCTGTCGAAGGGCGTGGGAACACCCAGACTCTGTGGAACCGGTGCCCACTCGTCCGAACAAATTTCTCTCGGCGCCCCCTGATAGAGAGTTCCTTACTAAAGGTGTGGCTGTAGATGCTTTGGTGGTGGCATCTGCTACCCAGCAAGATGTAGCAGAGGCTTCTACGTCCGTCCATCCTCCTAATAAGGAGTCTAGGAGCATGGATCGGCACGAAAGCGCACCCTTAGTTCAGCGGCCTTTACACTGAGGTCCTTGAACTACCTGACGACTTTACGAGATTTCAGAGGGATCTGATTAAGGAGCTATCCGATACCCTCTTGGGTAACCTGCCTGAGGAGCTGGCCCAGACGGTTGGCTCTCAGCTGGCTACAATGTCGTCCATTTCGAACTCGTCCATGAGGCTCATTTCAGATGCGGCCGAAGGCGAGTAGAGCATGGGTACAGGCATTGCTCTACGGAGAAAAGCCTGGCTCCGCCAGTGTCATTTCGCGGAGGCCTTTAAGTCTTCATTTGCCAACGCCCCCTTTGATGGGTCCTCCCTGTTTGGACCCAAGGTAAAAGACACACTAACCCGCTGTAAACAGGAAGGTAAGACTCTGACTGCCGTAGGGGCACGATTTTCCACTCCCTTTCGGCCTTATCCCAAGGCCAAAAGAGGAGGGAAAATGTGGTTCCGTAGATCTCAGAAGCCTTACCCCTCTCAGCAGGAAGGTTCCCCCTCCAGAGGCAGAGGAGGGGGAAATTCATCCGGAAGATGCCGTCCCAGAGGCGGCAGAGGCCCTCGCAACACTGGAGACCGCGAGTCCTTTCGTGGCTCTTCAGCCTTCCATAGTCCCTGAGGGATTGCCCGGCTGTGCTGCTCCGGAGCCAGTTGGGGGTCGTTTCTCGAAGCACCTGAAGGCCTGGGAAGGGATCACTCAGGACCGATGGGTGCTTCGGATTATCGCCGGAGGTTACTCCATCCCATTCTCTCACCCCCCCCCCTCAGTCCAAAAAAATCCCGGACCCGCCACCCAGTCAACGGGATACCGCAGCCTCAGAAGTTTCAAAGCTGCTGCAAAAAGGAGTCATCCAACTGGTCCCCGCAGACCAGATCGGATTAGGGACTTACTCAAGATTCTTTTGGTGCCAAAAAAGACCGGGGACTTGAGGCCCATTTTGGACCTCAGCATCCTAAACCGTTCAGTCAGAAAGTCCAAGTTCCGAATGGTCACTCTACAAACCATTCTCCCATTGCTGGAGAAAGGTGTTTGGATGTGCTCCATAGATCTCAAGGACGCGTATTATCATATCATGGTACATCAAGCGTCCAGGAGACATCTGCGCTTCAGCCTAGGAGGCAGTCATTTTCAGTTCCGTGCGCTGCCCTTTGGTCTCACCACAGCCCCCAGGGTGTTCACCAAGTGCTTGGCAGTAGTGACTGCTCACCTGAGAAGTCTAGGATTCCAGGTGTTTCCGTATCTAGACGACTGGCTCCTAACTGCCACCTCCAAGCATCTACTTCTGCGGAGCCTACAAGCCACTATATCACTGGGAAATTCCCTTGGAATCACCTTCAATTGGCCAAAGTCTGTGTTGCGGCCATCTCAATGAATAAGATTCATAGGGGTAGAGATAGACTCAAACCAAATGCGGGTCTATCTACCTACAGACAGAATTCAAACCATACAAAATCAAGTTCGAGCCTTACTTCCCAGGTCCAAAGCCCCAGCCAGAATGGTCCTGCAGCTATTGGGATCCATGTCCGCCACGGTTCTTCTAGTTCCCTTGGCAAGGTTGCACATGAGGATTCTCCAGTGGCTCCTCTCAGCTCAGTGGTCCTTTCAGGAACTCCCCCTCAACCACCTTGTATGGATCACGGAATCTTGCAGACGGGACCTTCGCTGGTGGCTAGTGCCCTCCAACTTGGATCAGGGACAACCCTTTGTTCTACCTCCTCCGGTGGCCACTTTGACCACGGACGCCTCCCAGATGGGGGGGGGGCATTCCCTGGGCAGGTCAGTCCAAGGCAAATGGCATCCGCAAGAGATTTTGCTTCATATCAACATCTTGGAAATGAGGGCAGTACTTCTGTCCCTTCAAGCCCTCCACGATTATCTCCCTCAAGGCGTGATTGCCATTCACTCAGACAACATGTCAGTTGTTTGGTACCTGAACAAACAGGGAGGGACCAGATCCTATCCTCTTTGCAGAGAAGCCATGAGGGTTTGGGAATGGGCAGTCTCCACCAAACGCTTCCTAGTGGCTACTCACATACCGGGCAAGTCCAATGTGATAGCCGACAGATTGAGCAGGACCATTCTCTCTCCTCACGAATGGTCTCTGAATATGACAGTTGCAAGTCAGATTTTCAGCAAATGGGGAGTTCCGTGTTGCGACCTCTTCGCGACTCCTCTGAATGCGCGCGAAGAATTCTTCTCCCTAACCCCGACTCCGGGGAAGAGCCCCATGGACGCATTAGTCCATCCTTGGCCCACCGGCTTGCTTTATGCCTTCCCTCCAGTTCCTCTCCTTCCCAGAGTGATTCAAAAGGCATCTCTCTTGGGGAGCAAAATGATCTTAATTGCTCCTTACTGGCCCCGTCAAGTGTGGTTCCCCTATCTCCGGAAACATGCCCTGCAAGGTCCATGGGTTCTGGATCAGATACCAGACCTACTGGTTCATCAGTCGGGACTATTCCACCAGTCCCTACACACCTTAAAATTGACGGCTTGGCTCCTCCTCTTTCGACGATAGTCAGGAGTCATACATTGGATTCAGATGTTGTACACATATTATCTTCGGCCCATAAGTCTGCTACAAAGAAACTGTATTCTAGCAAATGGAAAAGATTTGCTATTTGGGCTCAACTCCGGGGCCTGGACCCCATTTCTATTCCCGTGGCAGAAGTACTAAAATTTCTGACTTCTCTTTTTAATCAAGGCTCTTCAGTTTCTACCATCAAGGTATAATTGGCAGCAATTTCTAATTTTCACGAATCCATAGACCCACCTTTAATGAGCAACAGATTGTGCAAGACCTTCCTAAAAGGTGCTGCTCTATTGAGACCCCCGATTTCCCATCCTGCACCTCCATGGGATCTTGATATAGTGTTACGCGCCTTGACCTCTTTTCCCTTTGAACCGGCAGCTACATGTGATTTAAAGTTTCTATCATGGAAGACAGCTTTTCTGGTGGCGATTACTTCTGCCAGAAGAGTTTCAGAGCTTCAAGCTTTGTCAGTAAAACCCCCGTACTTGGTTTTTCACAAGGACAGAGTATCCCTCAGACCAAATCCTTCCTTTGTCCCTAAGGTTTGTTCTACTTTCTGCTTACAACAATCGTTAGAGCTTCCAGTTTTTTCCCAAAATACTCTAACAAGGCGGAGTTTATATTCCACACACTAGATGTACATAGACAGTTACGTTTTTATCTAGACAGGACCAAACAAACAAGGAAAACAGATCAGTTGTTTGTATCCTTTGCAGATAACAAATTGGGCAAAGCTGTCACAAAGGTCACTATTGCCAAATGGATCAGGGACTGTATTTCTCAAGCTTATTTTTATTCTAACAAAGAGCTTTCCACCTCTGTCAAGGCTCATTCTACAAGGGCTATGGCTACTTCGATAGCATTTCATTCTAAGCTTGCTATTAGTGACATTTGTGCTGCGGCTACATGGTCTTCCCCGCACACTTTTATTTCCCACTACAAATTGGATGTGGCATCTAGAGGATGAGCTTCATTTGGTTCCACAGTGCTCAGGAGTGTTTTCCAATGAGCCACCCGGGATTTAGGTGCTAGGGACGCTGTCCCATCAGTACAGAATGTAGGTGAGATAGGATCACATAACATCTTTTAGTTATGTACTCACCATAACTTTAGATGTTTGGGATCCATCTCGCCTACATTCCTAATAACCCACCCTCCTTCCCCCTTTCTTGGAGATCAGAGGATATCAGAAGGTCCGAATCCTGTTGTTTCATCTTGAAACATCTAACAATGTTATATAAACAAGTTGTGCATGTGTGCATGAATGCGGACAAACAAGATCTGGGGGATTAGTGGTGGTGCATCCTGGGATAAAGATAGCTCAGTCAATAAGAGGCCTCGCTCTATAGCATAAGCGTGCCGAGTCGGAGCCGAGGGATCGGCTCCGAGCCCCATCAGTACAGAATGTAGGCGAGATGGATCCCAAACATCTAAAGTTATGGTGAGTACATAACTAAAAGTTATCAATTTAAGGACAGAAAGAATGAGAGCATTAGAGCATTTGTCTTGAGAACATCCAACATAACCAGCACTGTCTGTTTCTATATCCAACATCACCAGCACTGCCTGTTTCTATATGTAAGTAGGATCTTAGGAATTAGGAAGATTAGATCAATGTCTGTGCAGTAACAGAAACCTGGTTTAAGGCTCCACAGGGCACCCCACCACTACCAAGCTATAACTCATGCCATACTTTTCAGCCACAGAACCTGGACCGAAACACAAAAGGCAGGGGTGTATCCATATTCATCAAGGATACCCACACCTCCAGGTTAGTAGCGCAGCATGATGCCTCAGAGATCATTCATGTGCAACTAACAACGGGCAAAACTGCAATTCAAATTGTAGCTTGCTACAGATCACCCACCATGACCCAGTGCCCCCATTCCGCATTTCTAGAGACACTGGAAAATATGAAGGTCCTACCAAACACCCTAATATTGGGTGATTTCAATTACCCAAACATTAACTGGGAGAACTACTCAAGTACTAACTCCCTTGCTCAACGCTTCCTAGAACTTATAAACTCGAACGCCCTGGATCAACTGGTCAACACTCCCACCAGAGGTGACAACATATTGGGCCTGGTCATCACCAACATGTGCGACCGGTGTTCCACATAGATCAGACTATAGACTAATCACTCTGGATATCCACAGTCCGCCCCCACCCCCAATCAAGGAAACCACTGTGAAAAACTTTTCAAAAGCAAACTTCACGTTACTTAAGACTGCGTTGGAAAGGTTCACAGCCCCCATGCTAAAGGACAATGCTGTGCAAGCTGCTGAATCCCTTCCAAAGGCACTCTATGAGCACCTGCAAGAATGCATGGATTGTGCTTATCCCAAGCAAAACTAAGACTCACTCCTCCAAGAGAAGGAAACCAGTCTAGTGGACCCCTGCCATAAACAAGCTATACAATAGAAGGAGGAAACTTGTACAGAAAATAGTAAAATTCCAAGAAGGAAAGACATCCCTGATCAGTATCAACAAGAACTACGATCCCTCATAAAATCATCCAAGGCTAGCTTTGAAAGAAAAATTGCCAAGGACTCCAAAGATAACCACAAAGTGTTCTTTAGCTATGTCAGGAACCTAAGTGGAAACTCTCAGATCTGCTCTGAGTTAGTGCAGAATGGCACAAAATACACTGAACCGACTGATATTGCCAACATTCTGGCAGACAGATTTAGTGCAAACTTCACCCCCTAAAGGGCCCTTAACCATACCAGAAGAATGTAGAGCCCCGGCAGTCAGTGACACACAGGTTAAAACAGCCCTATCCAAAGCCAAAAACACAGTTTCAATGGAACCGGACGGTGTCCCAGGCTGTGTCTTACACGAGCTCCAAAATGAATTAACCCCTCACCTAAACACACTGTTCAAACTCAGCCTCTCTACAGGCTGTGTAGCCATATAGTGGCGCACAGCAACAGTTATCCCACTCCACAAAGGTGGAGCCACAACGAACCCTGGGAATTATCGCCCTATAAGCCTGACTAGCCTGGTCTGCAAGGCTATGAAGTGCATCATCATGGAACTCATTAACAGAGACATTGGGAACCACCAAACATTGGACCCTACCCAGTTTGGCTTTGTTAAGGGCAGATCATGCCTCCTAAACCTGGTGGACTTCTTTAAGACAATTACCAAGGCTTTAGACATTGGAAAGGAGGTCCACACAGCCTACCTATTCCTCACAAAAGCTTTCAACACCATTCTCCATTCTGGTATCATAGACAAGCTCACCAGCCTGAACATAAACCCCACACATCACGAGATGGGTTGCCAATTGCCTCATGGATAGAACCCACACGGTGAGAGTTGCAGGCTCTAGGTCCGACTCTAAACCAGTTACAAATGGCATCATCTAGGGCTCAGTCCTAGAACCCCTCCTGTTCAGTATATACTTCTCAGAGATGCAGGCAAGCACAGGAGGACCATGGCTGACCAAGTTCACAGACTACTGCAAACTGGGAGCCATAATTGACTCTCCGGCTGATACAGACATCCTCCAGAAGGGTCTCACATACCTGGTGTCAAAATCATGGCCTTAAGCTAAATGCCAAAAAGTGCATAATCATCCTCTTTGGAAACAACAAAGTACCTGTGAACTACCACATATGTGGTAGTCCCCTAAATACAGAAAATGTAATAAAGGATCTGGGGACCCAAGTAGATAGTAATCTCGCCTTTGAAAATCATATTACCAAGATGATTAGAAAATCCTTCTATATGGCCCACCTAATCACAAAAGGGTTCACATCTAGAACAAAAGAGGTTATTGTGCCCCTCTACTCATCACTCATCAGACCCATCATAGAGTACAACACCCCATTTGGGATGTACCTTACAATACTCCTGCAGCAGCTGGAAAGACCACAGAAGTACCTCACCAAGAGGGTTACTGGCCTCAAACAGATGCCCTATGCAGCCCGACTGAAGAAACTCCAGCTGTACTCAGTTGCATACCACTTACTCAGAGGTGATCTCTGCCTGACATGCAAGGCCATGTCCAACCCAGAATTGATGGACATACTCCACCTAAAAAAAAAAACAAATCCCCGAGAGCCACACACTATAGGGATCTAAACCTCACCACAACGATAAATAGGATGTGCTGGAGGGATAGATTCCTGTCCCAGAGACTCCCCATGCTTTGGAACAGGATTCCAATCTACATTAAGCAGAGCCCCTCACTAACACTCTTCAAGAGATACCTTGACGAGTGGATGGGAAACAGAAAATTTACCCCGGGGATCACTGCAGTGGCTCTGCTGGACAGACACACAGGGAACATATGGCTCTGCTGTGCAGAGGCACAGGGAACTAATCTAAGGGGGTGGCGAAAGCCAACACATTCAGGCTAGGTTTATAGATGCCCTTGGGCAGATAGCCTAGTACTTAACTATGAACCTAAGTGTTTTTCTGGGATGTCAGAACTTTTCTTCTGTATTATTTTAAACAATTCTCTATGTTCTCTGAACTCTTGACTGGCACTGTGTAGTAAGAAGTATTGTCTTGTGTTTTTATTATTTATTATTAAATATTTTAAACCTTTCAACTGTAGTTGTTTTGTGTAGAGATAATTTAAGCTCTAAGAGTACATTGCATGTATATGGTGATACTGTACCAAGTCACTCCAGATAAGTCTTGAGTGTTCGTTCGCACTTTCCATTTGGATAATAATATTGCACAGTAATAATTGGACACCCTTTTAAGGGCCTTTGAGTAGCTGATAAATAATAGCTGGGTGGTGGCAGTGATTTCTACCGTATGGTCTGGGTAAAAGGGGCACAGCTGGAAAACCAGTACCAGCCTTCCCCAGGAGTGTCTGTCTGGTTGTATAAACTCTTATCTCAAAGTGTGTGTGTGTCAGCTACTTGGGTAGGGACACGAAGCACTGGTTGGACAGAGAGGGTGCTGGAGGTTTTAGCTTGCCCACTAGGCTGAGATCTGGACCTTATAGCTCTGCCAGTGGGGGAATCTTATTGGCAACCTAGAGGAAAGGGAGAAACCAGCCCCAGACTGACTGTGAGCTCTGTGTGCTCTTACGGGAAATTGTACCTTACTGTGTGTGTATTTATTATCCTTTTCCCTATATGGACACCTCGCGGGTGGTAGTAGAGAGGATTGAGGCTCCTTGATTGCTGGGCCAGTGCACGGGTGTCACATTAGTCTTCACATAATCCTTGACTGTGGGACTCAGTTTTGAGCCTCTGAACCTGCTCTGCCATTTGTTTTAGCTCGAGCTTTCCAATCTCTTGAGCTAGGCTTTACCCATAATGCTTCTCTCAAAATTACCTCAGATCTCATTTGCCGCTTCATGTGTTAGATGCATATGACTGCTGTCAAGCTTTGGCTTATAGTTAAAGTAAGTTTTTTCTTAAAAAAATAACATTTTTTTTTCTCTCTTATAATTCTCCCTTCTATCTCTAGTGTTCTTTTACTCTACCTGATCCTCTTGTTAACTTAGTAGTGTGTGTGTGTGTGTCTCCCTCACTCTACTTTCACTACTGTTGGTAGTTCTTTCCCAGTACAATTGTTGGTGCTTCTTTATACCTATTCAGATATTCTTTTAAATAACATCACTGGTATTTCCTTTCCCTTTCTCTATTAAAAAACAAAACAAAAAAAAACTTTCATTGTTCTTCTTTTCTGGTGAGTATGTGTATTTAGTTTCATTATGGCTGATAAATCTGAATCACCAGCCAAGTCATCCAAGGGTACCTCGGGGTTTAAAAGGTGCCAGAAATGTGAAAGAAAAATGCCCAACTCGGACGGGCATGTGCGGTCTGTCTACTGCTTAGGTAAAGTTCACCTGCAGGAGGACTGTTCAATATGTCATGGTTTCTCTGCTAGGGCACTCACTGAATGGAGAAATAAACTCATTCTTAAAGGACTGATAAAAGGTGACTTTGAAGAGGCCATTTCTGGGTCCAAAACAGAAGCCAGTTCTTCTTCATCATCATCATCATTTTCTTCCAAGAAGTGGCCTACTTCGGTCCCTAGCACTTCAGAACCACCTATTAAAGTTTCTAAGCAGCCTTCGATGTCAAAGAGTTCCTTGGCATCGAATGGCAAAAAAGATTCAGCACCTACCAAATTTTCAGAGTTGATTTCAACTGCCTCGACCGAAGAGACTCGTTAGTACTGGAGCAGTCAAAGGTTATTTTTGTTCTAAGAAAGAACCAAATGTTCACCTTCTGTAGACCCATTCAAGGATGGACCACAAAGCCCCTTTGTCGATCTGAGACCCCCTCGGTCTCCTTTGACTTCTTCAGTTCGATCCACTAAGAGTCTCTTTCAAGCTGACATTATGAATCTGGTGGATCAGCTCTTAACAGCGTAGGGATTGCCTTCGGTTAATAACCAAGCTGGCACCGGGACCAGTCCTACTACGACACCATCCATTCTTCCTCTTCCCAACTCCTTTTGAGTCATTGGAGCCCATGGTTTCGACATTCCTGGCATTGACTGTCTTGGTTCTGGTAAAAACTTCTTCTCCAGAACCGAGAGTTGCCTTGAGCTCCTCCGGGCTTTCTGCACCGGAGGCCTCCCAGGGTTGAGATTCCCTGGCCTGTTCTGAGGTGCACTGATCTACTTCTTTAGTTTTGAAGCCTTCCATGACCCTCTGTGCTTTGGCTTTCATAGGATCGACACAAGCTTCAGTTTCGGGGGTTGTCTCCTCGGTGTGGGGTGGGACTTCTGTTCTGAAGGAGTCTATTTTGGTTCCCGGCTTCCATCCCTCTATGGGGGAGCCAGCCTTCCAAATAATAGAGAAGGCCTTGTCCACTGGGGACTCAGTCTTTGCTATCCCTGTTGGGCCAGACTTCTACATCTCCTCAACCTGAGCTTCCATCAGTCTCTTCCCCAGGACAGAGGCCACAAAAGCCCCAGGAAAGACCCTCTTTGGTTGTTTCCTCTTCAAACACTTCCCCAGAACATCCCCCGAGGAAGTACCTGCAAAGAAAACGTGTAAGAGGAAGCACTTAGACTCCCTGGAGGAGTCCTTCACTGAAGATACCGACTTTGATGAAGGGGAAGATTGCCCCAGGTCACCCCCTGATGATGTTTCCTTCGGGGGCATCCTAGAGATCTTGAAACAGAAGAGTGGCTGGTCTTCCCTATAACCTTCCTTGGAGGAGTCTGTATACTTGGAAGCTTTTTATGCCCTACCTTCTCCTTCTTGGATCTCTCCACCCACTGATGAGCTTATTAAACTGATCGCTCAGCAGGCGTCGAAGATGCCCAACTCCATCGAACCAATCCCAAGAAAATTGACTGGATCCATTCTGCCCCCAAAGAACAGCAACATTGGTCAAAAAGCATACCTGTGGATGCCATGGTGATAGTGGCAGCCACTAAGAAGGACAAAACTGACTAAAAAAACGGCCTAAACTTCACCACACCAGTAAAAAAATGTAGAAATTAACCAGATTTCAACATAAATAAAATACTCTTATTTTTATTAGTTAAAATACATCCCATAAGGGCTTTCATCTCTCATGGAGACTTCTTCAGATAAAATACACTCACATTCATCATCTTATTTATAAACTAGCTGAAGTTCATCAACCAATCATGAAATGCTAGTAATTAAAAAAATCCCCTGTGTTAAAGGTGTACAAAGCACCTATTCCAATCACAAGTGCTTGCAAATTTTTTTTTCAAAATAGAATAAACTATGAAACATAAATAAAAATGCATAATAATCATGTTGAATTCCTTTAAAATTTATGTTAACAAATCTGCTTTTTCACTCAGTATGAGTTTGAGGGACACTTGGTCATTCAAACCTGGGGGATGATGTATTTAGTTGCAACTGCCAGACAAGTTCTCTTTTTAACAAATGTCTTTGCCAATCACCACCCCTGGAATGAATCAGCACTTTTTCCAGTATACAAAATTACTACAGACAACAGAGTACCTGTACAATGCATTAACTTCCTTTTTCTTCCTGATCTCATAAAGGTGCTCATACATCTTTGATTTCAAAGCTCTCTCTGTCTTTCCAACATAGTATCTTGAGCAACTGTCACATTTAGCTAGGCACACTAGTTTGTTGGTATTGCAATTCCCTTTCACAAAATAAACCATGGTGTGCAAAACATTGTCCACAAACATTGTTTTCTCTTTCATAATGTACATACAATATGCACAACTACCATAAGATGTGGTACCAGTACCAACATTTATGTCTGTTTAACATTTTCTAAAATATATTTAAAGTTCCTGCCAGTTTTGCTTGCAAAAAGGGGATGTGAAGTTGTTCAGTCTCGCCGTTCATTCTTACACACAGATTCAGAGTGGAACCATCGGCTCTTAGTCAGCCGCTTTACTAGCTGAAGATCTCAGAGTAGCTCGAGGCCAGGTCCCTATCCCTATCCCATGATGCTCTCTGTCCTACCCCAGATCTAGTTTGCTGCTGCAACAGATCGAAGGTCATCGGAGAGCTTGGGCCAGTTTGTTAAATATTTTACTCTTTTTGATAAATATTCTGCTTATAGTTGAATAATCTTACTAATATTTACAGTTGTTGCTTATTGGGCTAGTTAGCCTATACTTGTTTTTTCTTTATTAGAAGTTTGACGAGTTTCGTCCTTTTCAGAGCGGTTGCTCTTAGGTCTTTGGCTGTACTTTAGTTTTTCCCTATCCTGTTTATTATATATATATTAATAGTGTTCAAGGATCTGATAACTTAGAATTGTTCTAGTAGTTAGAGTTTGCAGTGTGTTGTGATTGGTTATTCAGTAATCTTTTCTTCTTTAGTGTTTACTGTGATTGTTCCTAATACGTCTGACCATAAGGAAAAACAAAAATCTGATTTCTTTGGTTCCATTGGAAGAGTCTGGGAGCCGACACTCTCTGGTCTGTTCCTGGGAGGGGAGAGTCGAACCGATGCATCGGTTCCGACCCTTCCTCTTGGGGATTTGGCGTGGATGAGTTTGGCTCCTTCTTCTGGTTTGGAGTCCACTGTCTCAGCACTGGGGAAGTTGCCGTCTTCTTCGGAACCGGTGGCTTTCTCGGGTTGGAGCAGTGGTGCCTTCGATGCTATGAGGAGGGTTATATCATCCAAGACACACACTTTGTCAGGTCCCTCCTCCCCCTCCCTTAAAGTGCCGCTTTATGCCTCTACATCGCAGTTCCCTGTGAAGCATCGAGACCCGGAGCCTCAGGTAACCCCATTGGGTGACCCCTGCTCTACTGAGACCTCACCAGAATCTCCCACTGATGAGGTTCCCAGGAAGAGACTTTGTAAGAGGAGGCATTTAGATTCCCCACAGAAGTCTTTGACATCAAACACTGACTTAGAGGAATTGGAAGGGTCCCCACAGTCCCCTTTGGAGGATATCTCCTTTGCTGATATCCTGGAAGTCCTTAAGCAGAGGGGTGACTGGCAGTCCATTAGCCCTACTGAGGATAAGTCGATGCTCCTGAAGGCCTTTGGCTCTCAACCTTCCACCTCCTGGGTGACTCCGCCCTTCAACAAGCTAATGGAGTGTGTTGCTCGAAGGGCATGGGAGTCTCCTGATACTATGGAACCGGTCCCCCGGAGGCCCAACAAGTTTATCACCTCTCCCCAAGACAAGATGTTCCTCACTAAGGGAGTTCCAGTTGATGCCATGGTGGTGGCGGCGGCCACCAAGAAAAAGATGTCCGAAACCTCTTCTGATGTCCATCCTCCTCTTAGGGATTCCAGGACTATGGACAGATGCAGGAAATGTATCTTTAGTTCTGCAACCTTTGCTATGCGATTGCTTAACTACTTGACACATTTAACCGTCTTCAAAGAGATCACCTAAAAGAGCTCGGAGATACTCTGCAGGGTAGTACAGATGGAGCTGTCTCTGAGAAGGTGACAGCCCAGCTTAATACCCTTAATTCCATAGTGAACTCATTCATGCGGCTCATTTCCTATGCAGCCGATGGTTCAAGTCAGGCAGTGGATTCAGCGATAGCTCTTTGGAGACAACCCTGGATGCGCTTATGCTCCTTTGCGGAAGCCTTCAAGTCTTCCTTTGTCAATACCCCATTTGATGGCTCTTTTAGTTTTGGGCCCAAAGTCAAGGAGACTCTTACTAGGTGTGAGCAAGAGGGAATTACTCTATCTGCCGTAGGAGTCTGTTTTTCCAGCCCTTCCAGACCATACCCCAAAGGGGAGAAAGGTGGAAAAATGCGGTTCCGAAAGTCCCAAGGAGCTTTTTAGAACACACGTAGTGAAACCCCCTCCAGGGGCAGAGGAGGAGGTTATAATGGAAGACTTCTCCCCTAAGGCAGAGGGGGTCCACAGAACCAGGGCAACAGGGATAAGTTCCTTGCTAAGCCCTATCAGTGCTCCAGAAAGGAGACCCGACTGTCCTACTCTGGAGGCAGTGGGGGGTCGCTTGGCTTTGTATCCGGATGCCTGGCTAGGAATTACATCAGATTCTTGGGTACAAAGCATCGTTACCAGAGGTTACATCATTCCATGCTTAGAAAACTCACCTGTTGGGAAAAAAATCCCAGACGTTCCACCCAGTCTCAGGGATCAAGCAGCCATAGAAATCCAGAGGCTACAGGAAAAAGGAGTCATCCAGCCAGTCCCAGCAGGCCAGATAGGATCCGGAACTTACTCCAGATTCTTTTTAGTTCCAAAGAAGATGGGACTGGAGGCCCGTCTTAGATCTCAGCAGACTCAACACATTTGTAAAGAAGGAGAAGTTCCGGATGGTCACTCTTCAGTCTATTCTCCCATTCCTCGGAGTAGGCGACTGGATGTGCTCTATAGATCTCAAGGATGTGTACTACCATATCAAAATGGCCAGGTCATCCAGAGATCATCTGCGTTTCCGGCTGGGAGCCAGTCACTACCAATTCCGAGCACTGCCCTTTGGACTCACAACAGTCCCCAGAGTGTTTACCAAATGCATGGCACTAGATCCGGCTCACCTGAGGTGATTAGGATTCCGAGTGTTTCCATGTCTGGGCGACTGGCTCCTTATCGCCGCCTCCATGCATCAACTAATTCTGTTCAGGAATCACACTCTCAATCTCTGCTGTCAGTTAGGCATCACTATCAATTTTGAAAAGTCTGCATTGTCACCATTGCAGCATATCTCCTTTATCGGAGCAGAACTAGACACCACCACTGCCACAATAAAATTGCCCCTGGACAGAATAACCACTCTCCAAAACCAGGTCTGGGACATTTTGCAGAGAAGAAAAGCACCAGCCCATCAAGTACTGAAGCTACTAGGTACCATGGCAGCTACGCTCATAGCAGTTCCTTTGGGATGTATGCACATGAGGATTCCAATAGTTACTTTTCACCCAGTGTTCTTACCAACAACGTCCGATGTCATTCTTAATCATGATTACGGGCTGTTGTAGTAAGGATCTTCACTGGTGGTTGACCAGCCAACAAGTTACAGTGGGTCGAACTTTTGTTTCTCCCCCACTGTCAGCCACAGTGACCACGGACACTTCTCTGATGGGGGGGGGGGGCTTCTTCAGGGAAGAACAGCCCAAGGCACCTGGTCAGAGACAGAGTCACAGTTGCATATTAGTGTTCTAGAGCTGGGAGCAGTGCTTTTGGCATTGCAGCACTTGCACGACTCTCTGCCTCTAGGGGTGATTGCAATACAGGCAGACAATATGTCTGTGGTCTGGTACATCAACAAGTAAGGGGGAACCAAGTCTTACCCCCTGTGTCAAGAGGCCTTGAGAATTTGGCAGTGGGCAGTATCCACTGGGTGCTTTCCGATAGCAACGCATCTCCGGGGAAAATCCAACGTGATAGCGGACAAACTGAGCAGAGCCATTCTGTTACCTCACTAGTGGTCTCTCAAAGACGAAGTTACGGAGATGATTTTCTGCAGATAGGGCCAGCCTTGCTGCGACCTGTTTGCATCCCTTATGAATGCCAAATGCCAAAGCTACTTTGCCCTGAATCCCCCTCCAGGGGACAGCCCAAGGGACTCGCTTGTACACGATTGTCCCCCGGGACTCCTGTATGCCTTCCTACCTATACCCCTGATTCCAAAATTCTTGCAGAAAACCAAAAGCTTGGGAAGGACTGTAATCTTGATAGCCCCTTTTTGGCCTTTTCAGATTTGGTTCCCCTTCCTCTGACTCTATCAACTGGGGGAACCTTGGATTCTGGACCCAGTTCCAGACCTGCTGACACATTCGTCAGGGGCCTTCCATCCCTCTCTTCATTCCCTCAGACTGACAGCTTGGCTGCTGCAATTCCCAACCTAGCCAGGTCACACAATTTTTCTTCTGAGGTACAGGACATTCTTGTATCTTTGCATAAGGCTTCCACCAGAATGTTGTATGCTAGTAAATGGAAGTGATTTGCTTTTTGAGCCTCCCAAAATAACATTGATCCTTATGTTGTTCCACTTGCTAGTTTCCTGGAATTCCTATCTAAGCTTTTTCATGAAGATGCTGCAGCTACCACTATTAGAGTTCAGTTGGCTGCAATTTCAAATTTTCACGTAGGAGCTGAAGGTTCTAACTTGATGTCTCACAGATTATGTAGGGCCTTCCTGAAGGATACCACTCATCTTAGGCCACCTGTTAGACAACCCTTTACTCCCTGGAATCTAAATTTTGTGTTGTCACATATTATTCTTCCCCCCCCCCCCTTTGAGCCTGCATCATCCTGCCAGTTGAAGTTTCTTTCTTGGAAAACTATTTTCTTGGTGGCCATTACCTCATTACGTAGGGTGTCTGAACTTCAAGCCCTTTCTATCAATTCCCCCATATTTGGCGTTCCATCCAGACAGAGTATCACTGAGGTCTAATCCTTCATTCCTGCCAGAGGTGTGTTCTGAGACTAACCTGAATCAAACTATCGAACTTCCATCCTTTTTCAGTAATCATTCTAATAAGTTGGAGTACATGTTGCATAAACTTGATGTCCACAGACAATTGAGATTCTATATAGACAGGACAAAGGAATACAGAAGATCTGGCCAACTCTTTGTATCCCATGCTGACACTAAGAAAGGATTACCAGTCTCAAAAGTTACCCTTTCCAAATGGTTAACTGACTGCATTAAATTTATATACACTTCAGCGAACCAAACATTAGAGCATGGTGTGAAGTAGCACTCCACTAGGGCTGTCTCCATTTCTTCTGCTTATGCGGTTCGATTGCCTTTGGACACTATATGTGCAGCTGCCACTTGGTCTAAGCTGCATACCTTTATCACTCATTACAAAGTGGACAGGGCCTCCAGAGACCAGGCTTCCTTTGGTTCCACTGTCCTCAGGAATATACTACTCCCTTGAGCCACCCAGGATTAGGGTGCTTAGGATGCTACCCATATGTAAGAATGAATGGTGAGGTTGAACAACTTCACATAAAGAAGTTATGTACTTACCATAACGTTCCATGTGAGTTGTTCATCTCGCCTTCATTCTTACATTCCCACCCGCCTTCCCCCTACAGGGTCTTGAAGAATGAGTAGACTTGGGGTCCAGTGGTCTTGTTCTGGGACTTCTTACTCCGGTTGGAGTATTTATTGAGTTACACCTGTTCATGCTGGTTTCAGCAAACTAGATCTGAGGTAGGACAGAGAGGATCATGGGATAGGGACCTCGCCTCGAGCTACTCTGAGATCTTCAGCTAGTAAAGCGGCCAACTCAGAATGAAGGTGAGATGAACAACTCACATGGAACATTATGGTAAGTACATAACTTCTTTTACAGGCCCAGCCAAATGGGAAACTTCATTATTAACCTTAAAAATTCTCCAGTTCTTCTTTATAACTTCCCTAATCTCTTGGGAATAAACATTGTGTTCCAATGCTAGGGCTTTTTTTATATTTTTTGTCTCCCTTGTTCCTATTTTGATTAGTAAAATCCATCCCTAACAGGGGTGGATACTTGGTACCCCAACCTTTCCGTACTTCAAAAATACTATCCACCATCTTCTTGGGATATTTCCTTTCTATAAAGATTTTCTTCAGTATGTCAAACTTTTGGTCCAGTTCTTTAATATCAGAGGTCATTCTTGCCACCCGTATGGCCCAACTCTTTACCAGTCATTTCTTCTGATGGTACGGATGATTGCTACTGTAGTGCAGGTATGCATTACAAAAGGTTTCTTTCCTATAAAGGTTGGAATGAATTTGTTTTGTCGTTGGGAAATCTTAACATCCAAGTAACTAATACTCAACGTCCCAAGAATATGTAAACCTAAAGTAGCCACTGCTACCATTCAAATGTTTCATAAACTCACTAATTTGGTCTACTGTACCATCCCACAGAATACAAATATCATCCAAAAACCTCACATAAAGATGTAGGTGCTTGGCAAAGTAACTCTTCAGAATAAATTCATCCTCCCATCCCAGCATGACAATATTGGCATAGGTAGGGTCACAGGCTGACCCCATTGCAACTCCTTTAATTTGCTGGTAAAATTCACCTTCCAAATGGACAAAATTATTGTTCAAAATCAGTTCCATCAGCTCGACTTAGAGCCTAATCCTGTCTAGAAAATTGTCGCATGGAATTATAAAAAAAGTTCCATCCCCTCAATTTTAGGTATACTAGTAAGGAGGTCCACTACATCATTAGTGAGGAAAATAAGCCCTTCCTTCCATAAATCCTGTTTTAATTTTCCTAAAAATTCCCAAGAGTCTTTCAGGAGATGGAGGGTCTTGGTCACTACTTCTTTACACCATTTGTCCACAAGAATAGCTAAGGGATGAGTCTTACTCCCCCTACTAGTCAAAATAGGCCTTAAAGGAGGTTTGTCAACGTTCTTGTTAACCTTTGGTATACCGAAAATATTTGGTATCACTGGCTTTTTCTGTTGTAAAAATTTGTAGGTGTCCACATCTATCCTATTTTCTAAAAAGTATTCTAAGTAAAAATCCAACCTTTGCTAGGCTATCGTAATCTAATTTTTCGAAACAGGGGAATAGGTATCAGTATTAGAAAGTAGGGCGGTCTTTTCGTTCTTATATTCTTCTGTGTTAAAAATAAAAGTCCCCCCTCCCTTGTCAGGTTTCATCACCCTTAAGTCATTACACTCTCTAATTCGGGTCAAAACTTCTTTCTCCCTTTTTGTTAAATTACACCACCCTTTCTTTTTCTCAGCATACAGTTGATATAACTCATTAGTAACCACCTTCTCAAAAACTTGTATTAAGAGGTGAAGGGGGGGGTTTAAAAACACTATTCCTCTTAAGTGTACTTTGATTGTTACCTGTCACACTGTTCACATCCTTGTCTTTAAAATATAAACTAAAGTTAATCTTCCTCAAAAATAACTTTAGTTCAATAAGTGAGTCATCTATATTATCTAGCCCAGTGGGCACAAACTTGTATCCCTTTAACAACAACTCAAAATGGTCTTTTGTCCTGATAAATACCAATGAGCCCCTCATTGAAAAACCTAATTATTTCATCATTGTTGGCCCTTTGTTGTGGTGGTCCCACTTCTGATTGTTGTGTGACTGTTGCCCCGAATCCACCACCACCTGTGTTTTTTTTTGGCTAATCGTTCTGATCTTCTTACCTCCTGAAAACCCTGTGCTTCTTCTAAAAAGGAATCAAGTTCCCTTATTGTGTTCCCATTTTCTTGTCTGTTAGGGTCAGGTTCAGTTTTCCATGATTGCGGCCTGTGTTGTCCTACCCCCCACCCATCAGGGTGCCTTCCTGTGTTAATAGATTTGCTACCAGGAATCTTATATGCCCTACTGTCTTGATATTGTTTAAAGTCCCTGTCTAGTTTTTTCATCTTTTTTAAAATAAAATGTTGTTACTTTTTTGTCTACTCTTAACAGGGCTGGTTATACAAATACTCATACTCTAAGTAATAAATTATTTGCAATAGCTTGGCTCAGTGTATCTACTTCATTACCCAGGGCTTCCAGAACAGATTCATTATAGTGAATCATTTTTAACATCAATTCAAACCCACACTTGTCAAAAAAAAAAAAAACAATAAAATCCTGAACTGTTTCCCCGAGTGTAATTCACTCCAAAGGGAAACTTATACATCCTAAGTCCCTGAGGAATAATTTTATGTTTAAGGCATTCACCCAAATATTCATTTTCAGTTTGTAAACTTTTAAATTTTAACAACTTTTTTTTCAAAGTTAAATACCATTTCTATTTTTAAGGTTAATAATGAAGTTTCCTAGTTGGTTTGGCCTGAACTCCTTTTGTAAGCAAAACTGGTAGGAACTTTAAATATATTTTAGAAAATGTTAAGCAAACAGGCAAAAATGTTGGTACTGGTACCACATCTTGTGGTAGTTGGGCATATTGTATATACATTATGAAAGAGAAAACAATGTTTTGCATACCAATGTTTCCTTTGTGAAAGGGAATTGCAATACCAACAAACTAGTGTGCCTAGCTAAATGTGACAGCTGCTCAGGATACTATGTTGGAAAGACAGAGAGAGCTTTGAAAGAATTTATGAGCACCTTTATGAGATAAGGAAGAAAAACAAAGTTAATGCATTGCACAGGCACTCTGTTGTGTGTAGTCATTTTGTTAAGTTTAGCTTTGGCATACTGGAAAAAGTGCAGATTCATTCCAGGGGTGGTGATTGGCAAAGACATTTGTTAAAAAGAGAACTTGTCTGGCAGTTGCAACTAAATTCATCATCCCCCCCCCAGGTCTGAATGACCAAGTACCTCTCCAACCCATACTGAGTGAAAAAGCAGATTTGTTAACATAAACTTTTAAGGAATTCAACATGATTTTTATGTATTTTTATTTATGTTTCATAGTTTATTCTATTTTGAAAAATGTTTTTGCAAGTACTTGTGATTGGAATAGGTGCTTTGTACACCTTTAACACAGGGGATTTCTAATTACTAGCATTTCATGATTGGTTGATGAACTTCAGCTAGTTTATAAATAAGATGGTGAATGTAAGTGCATTTTATCTGAAGAAGTCTCCATGAGACATGAAAGCGCTTATGTGATGTGTTTTAACTAATAAAAATAATAGTATTTTATTCACGTTGAAGTCCAGCCACTAAGAAGGAACTTGCTAAGGAACGTCCAACTATCCATCCTCCTAGCAAGGAGTCTAGGACTATGGATAGGTTTGGAAAGAGTGTTTATGCTTCATCAAAATTTTCTCTTAGGTCCTTGAACTACATGGCACACTTTACAAGGTTACAGAGGGATCTAATCAAAGACCTCTTGGATACTCACTCAGGAGCAGTAGCTGAAGAGGTACGGGACAAAGTTGCTTCTCAGCTCACCACCCTTGAAGCAATTTCTAACTCATCCATGAGGCTGATTGCCCACGCAGCTGAGGGGATGACAACAGCAGTGGGTAAAGCGTCATTCATCAACTCCCCGTTTGACAGATTGCCCCTTTTTGGTCCCAAGGTAAAAGACACTCTGGCCAGACGTGAGAAAGATGGGAAGACTCTTTCTGCCATAGGCATACATCTCTCCACTCCTCAACGGCCTTACTCTAGGAACCAGAGAAGTGGGAGACTATGGTTTAAAAAATCACAAGGGCCTTTCCAGGATTCACTTGGCAAAGACTTTCCTCAGGCAGAGGGGGAAGTAATGGAAGATTCTGCCGTAGGGGCAGAAGAGGCTCACAGAACCAGGGGTCCAAGGATTCTTTCTCTGGTACTTCCTACCAGCACCCCTAAAGGGAGGCCCAATTGCCTTCCTTTGGAGGCAGTTGGGGGACGGTTATCCCTGCACCAACCCGCCTGGCAACTGATAACGTCAGACAAATGGGTGCAGGGAATCATATCCAGAGGTTACAAAATTCCACTCTCTATAAGACCAAAACCCCAAAAATGACTCCCGGATGTTCCACCCAATCACACGGAAGCAGCAGTGGGAAAAATTCAAAAACTGCTCGACAAAAGAGTTATCCAAAAAGTCCCACCAGACCAAATAGCATCCGGGTTTTACTCAAGGTTCTTTTTAGTGTTCAGAAAAACAGGGGACTGGAGACCTATTTTGGATCTCAGCCAATTCAACAAGGCAGCTCATCAAACCAAATTTCAGATGGTCTCAATACAGTCTATACTTCCATTCATGGAAAAGGATGATTGGATGTGCTGTATAGACCTCCAGGATATGTATTACCACATAAAAATGGACAAACACTCCAGGAGGTTCCTGCACTTCTGACTGAGAACCAGTCATTTCCAGTTCAGAGCACTGCCCTTTGGACTCACCTCAGTCCCCAGGGTGTTCATCAAATGCATGGCAGTGGTAGTAGCTCATCTCAGACTACAAGGATTTCAAGTTTTTCCATACCTCGACGACTGGCTCCTCACCACTACCACCAGGTGTCAAACAGAACGGACAAGAGATCATACTCTGCGTCTCTTTGCATCTCTAGGCTTCACAATAAATTACGAAAAGTCAAATTTACAACCCTCACAACAACTAGAATTCATCGGAGCCCTGTTGGACACAGTTATAGGAATTGCTTCACTCCCACTGGAGAAACTACAAAGGATCAGATCTCAGGTCAACTAAGTTATCCAGACCACAAATGTTCAGCCAGATTAATCCTTCAAGCATTAGGCTCGATGGCAGCCTCAGTCACTCTTGTTCCCTTAGCAAGATATCACATGCGAATTTTACAATGGTTGCTAGCTTCCTGGTGGTCTCTGATAGACCAGCCAATGTCTCACCACATCTTGATAACCAGTTGCTGCAAACAGGATCTTTCGTGGTGGCTCCACTCCAATGAGATTCTTTCGGGCCAACCATTCATCTTTCCGCAACCCCAAGCCATAGTGACCACGGATGCTTCCCCAGATAAGGGTGTGGGGGTATTATCTGGGAAAGACAGTCCAAGGCACTTGGTCCCAACTGAAGACCAACTTGCACATCAGTATTCTAGAGATGAGGGCAGTGCTGTTAGCATTGCAAGCATTTCAGGATGCCCTTCCTCTAGGAACAGTAGCAATTCAGATGGATAACATGTCAGTAGTCTGGTATATCAATAAACAGGGGGGAACCAAATCTTACCCACTGTGTCGAGAAGTCTTCAGAGTTTGGCAATTGGCAGTTTCTTCCAACCTCTTTCTCACAGCAGTGCAGATTCCGGGGAGCTTCAGTGTGACAGCGGACAAACTGAGCAGAACCATTCTCATACCTCATGAGTGGTCTCTCAATCCTGTGGTGGTGAAAGAGATTTTTCGTCACTGGGGCCAACCTTGCTGCAATCTTTTTGTATCCTGTCTGAACAAGTGCAGCAGTTACTTTGCCCTAATCCCCCCTCCGGGGGAGTTATCCAGAGACGCTGTTCTCCATGATTGGCCCCACTGGTCTTCTCTATGCCTTCCCCCAACTCCTTTGATATCTCAGTTTCTAATGAAAGCCAAGAGGTCGGAGAATTCAATAATCCTCATTGCCACCTTTTGGCCTTGACAAGTTAGTTTTCCTTTCCTTTGGCCTCATCTTCTTCGGAAACTATGGATACTAGACCCAGCTCCAGATCTGCTGTCTCATCCAGAGGGGATGGTTCATCTGAACTTCCATCATCTCAAGCTCATGTTTTGGCTTCTCCAATTCCCATGATTGCCAGGCATCCTTCCCTTTCCTCTCTGGTCGCTTAAATCATTGTGGCCCATCACAAACTTTCAACTAGGAAACTGTACCCAAGTAAATGGGAAAAATTTGCAAGTTGGGCCCTTATGTATGAACTGGATCCTTATATGACCCCTGTTCATAAAGTTTTGGATTTTTTGGCTAGCCTCTATGAATCTGGTTCCTCTACCTCAAGAATTGAAGTCCATCTAGCAGCAATCTCGAACTTCCATATGGGATTTGATAGGTCATCCCTTATGTCACACAAACTTTGTAAAGCCTTTTTAAAGGGAGCCCTAATGTTAAGACCTCCATTTAAAGAACCCATACTAGTTCTTCAGTCCCTTACTTTGTCTCCTTTTGAATCATCAGCTACTTGTGACTTAAAGTTTCTGAAGTGGAAAACTTTATTTTTAGTGGCTATTACATCTGCCAAAAGAGCATCTGAGCTTTAGGCCTTGTCCTGCAAACCACCTTACATAATATTTCACAAAGACATGGTCTCCCTTAGGACTAATCCATTCTTTTTACCGAAAGCAGTCTCAGAATCTAATATCAATCAGACACTTCAAATACCGGTCTTTTTCCCTAATTTTTCTAATAAATGGGAGTATTCCCTTCATTTATTAGATGTCCACAGACAGCTACATTTCTATCTCTTTTTTCAGAAAGTCTGACTAACTGTTTGTTGCCTTTTCCTCGCTCATTTTAGGTAACCCAGTTTCTAAGGTTACTTTGGCAAAATGGCTCAAAGATTGTATCACATGTATCTGTCAATCAAAAGGGCTCCGCCTTTCACACCCAGTAAAAGCCCACTCAACTAAAGCTATGGCAACTTCTGCAGTTTTTTATGCCAGTGCTTCTTTAGATGATATTTGTGCAGCAGCCATATGGTCTTCTCCTCATACTTTTATCACTCATTACAAATTGGATCAGGTCTCTAGGGGACGAGCATCATTCGGTTCGATGGTGCTTAGGAATATTCTTCAGTGAGACCTCCCAAGATTCAGGTAGCTAGGGACACTGTCCCACAGTCAAGATTATGTGAAGATTGACAATATCAGATAAAGAAATTATGTCTTACCATAATGTTCCATCTGTCTTGTCGATCTTTACTAATCCTTGACATTCCCTCCTTCCCCAGCCTGGGACCCTCAATGGATTGAATTTTTCCAGAACTGTCTTCTTATTAGGGACACATATCTGGTCTCTTATTATTGTTATTATTATTATTATTATTATTATTATTATTATGATTCCTATCTGTCTGCCAGTATTTTGGGCAAACTCGATCTGAGGTAATTTTTAGAGCAGCATTATGGGTAAAGCCTAGCTTGAGAGTTTGGAAGGTGTGAGCTGAAATTAATGGCCAGGTCGGTTCCAAGGCTTAGAACCAAGCCCCAAAGTCAAGGATTAGTGAAGAGTGACAACACAGATGGAATACTATGGTAAGACATAACTTCTTTATTCTTTATGCATTCCCTCTCCTTTCTATCATTCAGAAAGTCCTGTTCAAGATTCAACAGGATGCTCCCAAATCTTGTTGGTGACTCCCTTTTGCCCACGACAGCATTGGTTCCCTTTACTTCTGCATCTAGCCAAGGCCAGTCATCACAAGTTACCTCACAGGGTGGATTTATTCACACAAGACAAGGGATTTCTCATCCATCCCCATCTGTCCATGCTTCATCTGACTCTGTGGGTGATAGGGTTTTTATTCCTCTTAGACACCTTTTTTTCTGAGGACTTGCTGCAGGTCCTGCAGGAAGCCAGGAAACCTACTACTAGGAGATCCTACTTATCTAGAAGGAAGAGGTTTTCTATTTGGTGTCTCTCTCATAACTTGGACCCACTTACTGTGGATATTCCTTTGATCCTTTGTTATTTGTGTGAGTTGCTCAAAGTTGGTTTGGCCTATTCTTCTATTAAGGCCCACTTATCAGCTCTTTCTGCTTGTCTGCTTTCAGCTCCTCCTTTACCGTCTAGATTTGAGACAAAGCAATTTCTTAAAGGTGTCCTTAATATTAGTCCCCCAGGAAGCCTGTTCCTCCTCCCTGGGATCTTAATTTTGTTCTGGAGAAATTGACTCAGGCTCCTTTTGAGCCTGCTATTTCAGCTTCCTTGCAACATTGTTCTTGGAAGACAGTTATTTTGTTAGCCACATGGGTGTCTGAGTTGCAAGACCTTATGGCTTGTCCACCTTTTTTGATATTTCATGAGGACAGGGTGTCCTTGCGTACTAATCCTTCTTTTATGCCTAAGGTGGTTAATGAGTTGTCCCTTAATCAGTCTATTAATTTACCTAAGTTTTTCCCCTCTCTGCAGTCTGACAGTGAGAGAGTGACTCATACTTTGGACATGCATAGATGGTTCAGATTTTATTTGGATAACACTAAAGCTATCAGAAAATCTGATCAGTTGTTTGTTTCCTTTTATCCCAAGTCTTTCAGATTAGGCAACTATTTCTACTTGGATTTCAAAGGCTATTTCTTTTTGTTACACTTTTCATGGCAAGAGCCTTCCTTCTTCTGTAAAGGGTCATTCCACTAGTGCTGTGGCTTCTTTTGGTGCTTTGCTCAAGGGTTAGACACTATTCTATTCGTAAAGTAGCTACCTGGACTTTTGTGGATACTTTTGCCAAACACTACAAGTTGGATGGTATCTCCAGAGCTAGAGATGTTTTTTTATAATGCCATTCTTCATGGCTTCCTAGAGGGCTATTCTGCTGCTTCCTCCTCCCAAGTTTCTTCTTGAGCTTTGGCACTCTTCCATACATGATGAATACTGCAGCGGTGAATGTAAGGGCATAGTACAGTTGTGTAAAATCTCATCATAACAGTAGATGTCCTTCCTTCACTGCATCAGTATTCGCTCCCTCTATCCCCCTACTTTTTTTCCTTACTGGATGTGCAGGTTCTCTTTGGTTTTCCTTGGACTGGTGTTCCTACTGGGGCAATCACTTCTGAGGATGGTATGCCTGAATGTCACCTTTATGCCCTACACTACGTGAGAAGCATTTGGGTGATGTTCAGCGTACCTTAAAGCAATGGTAGGCTTTGGTAGACTGGCCAGACATTGGGCATCCATGGCAGGGAATCCCATACGTAATGAATAATACAGTGGTGAAGGCAAAGACATCTACTGCTATGGTCCGATTTTACACAACCGTACTTTCTATAGTGGTAGCTCATGGTATGTTGTCATGTTTTATTTGATAAAAATGAAAAAACATGTAACTAAGAATGAAGTTGCACAGGCTTCTGAGCTGGTAAACCCTCACTGGTCTTTCAGGAATCTTCAGATAAGGGACTGACCTCAAAGTTTTGGGACTGGCTCCTTGTTTTTCCATCTCCCATACTTTAATGACTGTCCCTTTGCTGTTCCTTGAATGATGGACTGTGCTGAAACTGTATTTTCTTGGAGGAAATACTGAATTTCACAATCTCCCACAATTATTTTTCTATATTTTTTTTTCATAGGCTGCTTATTAGACACTACACTTTCTTTGTAGTGAATAGTTGCATCTGTTCACTCAGTCATTACCAGCAGTGATTTATCCTAGACCCTTAGCATCAGCTTCAGTTTTTACGACCCTCAAGCAGACTTAGAAAGTCAGAAGCTCAGTCCTCTTTCTTTTCAAGTTGAAATATCCAGTGCTTATCATTCAAAGAAAAAAAAAAAAAGAAACTCTACACCTTACAAGGTCACCTCACTATGGAAAATATACACATCTGTGCTGTTATTGAGACATGGTTTAAATTCACAGAAAGTACAGCAGTACAAGGCTTCATTGCCTTCCATACATGTATTAAGTCAGCTGCAGCTGCATAGATGCATACAAAAGGTGGAGTCTCCATCTGTATTGGCAACAAGCATAACTCTACGTTGGTTAAACAGTATGATGCCCTGGAATTTATCCACATGCAAATCACAATATACAAAGTCTCATACCATATCCTAACAAGCTATAGGTCATCCCCTATGTCCCTAGACTCCCATAGCTCATACCGAGACCTACTCAAGACTCTCACCATTGAACCAAATACCCTATTTATGGAAGAATTTAACTGCCCCTCTATATGCTGGGAAACATACACTGCCTCATACTCACAGGCACAACAATTCTTGGACTTTTATTAACACAAATACTCTTAACCATATAGTGCGTACATCTACCAAGTGTTCAAAATACTGGACCTGGTACTCATCAACATGGGAGAGCACTGAAGCCCATCCCGCTATGCAACATCCTTACTGGTGAGGTCTGACCACAAGGCATTCTTGCTTGAAGTAAAAATCAACTCTGTAACACCAGCATACCCTGTAACATTTAGGAACTATTCCAAAGCAAACTGCATCATATTAAGTGATAGTTTGTCAAAATTCATTGCCTTTCCCACAACAGAGTTCTCAGCAACCTATGCAGAATTGTTCGCAGCTACCTTGTACAACTATGTAAATAACTGTATAGAGGTTTTAGTACCTACTAAACGTAAGCCCAAAAC
The DNA here is from genome assembly GCF_019279795.1 of Protopterus annectens. Classification (NCBI taxonomy): domain Eukaryota; kingdom Metazoa; phylum Chordata; order Ceratodontiformes; family Protopteridae; genus Protopterus; species Protopterus annectens. The sequence goes on along the minus strand of NC_056739.1, from coordinate 1,743,603,902 downwards.
AAACTCTAAAAACAACTCACACTGGTGGAATAGTAACCTTAATAGAGTATATAACAAAAGGAAAAAGATATGCCTAAAATCAGGAACAGCAACTCTCATAATGATAGCAGCTTTTTAATAAAACTAAACAGGTAACTAAGAGGACTGATTAAGCCCAACAAGGCTAGTTACTAGGTCAAGATAGCATCACAGGGTAAAGACAGCCACAAGGCCTTCTACAGCTGTGTCCAAAACCTCAAAGGCAGCACACATCATTGTACCAAACTGGTGGTCAGTGGTGTCATCTTCATTAAGCAGAGCAACATAACAAATTTGTTGACTGAGTAATTCAGCTCAAACTTCATCCCCCAATCCTCCACCTCCCCCATGAAATACCTACTAGCATACCTCCCCAGCTATCAACAGGGAGCAGGTCCTGGCAGCGCTTACTAAGGCCAAAAACACAGCCTTGATAGGCCCTGACAATATCCCAGAATGCCTGCTAAATATCTTGAAAGATAACCTATCAGGACCACTTAAATATATATTATTTATAGGCCCTAGGGCTGATAGCCTACTACCAACCTATGAACTTGAGTCAGTTTTCAACTATATAGCCTCAAAACAGGCTTTGTGCAACAAGAAAGGAGGACAGCAACTGTTATCCCACTCTACAAGGGTGGACCATCAACCAACACCAGAAACTACAGCTTTAATAGTCTGTCTAGTTTAATATGCAAAGCTGTGGAACAAATTATCATGGAAATGATCAACAAAGACATAGGCAACCTTCAGACACTGGACCCAGCTACTTTGTCGTGGTCAACGGAATGTCATACCTACTAAACTTGGTGGAAATCTTTGAGATCACCAAGTCAAGTGGATGAGGAGGAAGACAGTGCATACCACCTACCTGGACCTGGCTAAGACATTTGATACAATACCCCAATCAGGAGTAGTTGACAAATGCACCAAATTGGGCATAAACCCCTGCATAACTCGCTGGTTTGTCAGCTGGTTCACAGACAGGACTCACTTCTATTTAGCATTTACTTCTCAGAGTTAAAGGCTAATGTCAAGGTCCTTTTGCCGACCAAGTTCACAGATGACTGCTAATTGGAAGCTCTCTTAGATTTCTTCCATGAAACTTACATCTTATGAGGGGGTTTAACACAAACAAATGACCAATGCCAAAGTCATGGATTAAAACTCAATACCAAGAAATGCATTATAGTACCTTTCGGGAAAACTGCCACCTAGTCTAATTACTCCATAGAAAAAGTTACCTTTAAGAGATGAGCTGGTAGTCATTGACCTGGGAACATATGTGGATGGTAATCTGGCTTTTGAACAACATGTGACCAAGTTAGTAAGAAAATCATTCTATGTCACCCAGCTTATAAGTAAGGGCATGACATCCAGGTCCAAGGAAGTCATAGTACCACTTTATTCAGCCCTTATCACACCCATCTGATAAGTCATATGCAACAGTTAAGAACTCCCACAAAGGTTCCTTACCAGGAGAATCTGGTGTATAGACATTGTCCTGTACAGATCACCTTAAAGCCTTATCTCTATGCTCCATTTCCTACAGGTTCCTGAGAGGTGATCTATGCCTGGCAAACAAGTCATCCTCAGATCCATCTCCGATAGATCTTTTGCACATCCAGAAAATGAACAGCACCAGAACCACTAGATTCAAAGATTTAAATTTTGCGTGTACCATAAATAAGGCATGTTGGCAAGACAGATATGTGTCTCAAAGGATCCCTGTGCTCTGTAACAGGCTCTCCATCTATACCAAACAGAGTCTATCTCTAACCCTAGTTAGGCGTAACGTTGACCAATGGATGGGAAATCAGAAATTCATCCTGGGTCTGGCCCCCATGTCTCTGATAGACAAAGGCAAACATTAATGCCCAACTAACACTTCCCCCTAAATAACCTATATAAAGTTCCTAGATAACATACTCCCTCCTAGTAAGTGCCTATGATACATAGGGACACAATTGGGTTGGATTGCATGGCTAGGCTTATAAAGACCCTTTGGTCGTTAGCCTAGTATGTACTTATGAAAATTTACAGTAATGATTGAGTCCTGACTGTCTGCTGTCTGGAAACTCATTCCAGTTTCAAACTTCTCAAGCATTAGTCACAATGGATTGCACTTCAGTGGTCAGAGTGCTCATAGTTTCATAGTTTAGTACTAGGCTATCTGCCCTAGGGCATTTATAAGCCTAGCCATAGTGTATGTGGCTTTCGCCACCCCATGTAATGGTACAAAAGTATACAGAATAGATTTAGTTTACTGTGCCCCTGTCTAGTAGTGACAAAGTGAAGACCCCCTTACGGAATAGATTTAGTTTACTGTGCCTCTGTCTAGTAGTGACACAGAAATGACCCCCGGGGCAAACCTATGATCTCCCATCCACTCGTCAAGATTTCTCTTGAAGAGAGTCAGTGAGGGGCTCTGTCTAACATGAACTGGGATCCTGTTCCAGAGTGTGGGAAGCCTCTGAGTTATGCATCTGTCCCTCCAGCATGTCCTATTCATATTTGTGCTGAGGTTTAGATCTTTAGCTCTTGTGGTTCTGATGGATTTGGATTTTTTGAGATGGAGCATGTCCATCAATTCCTGATTGGACATGGCCTTGTATGTCAGGCACAGATCACCTCTGATTAGGTGGTATGTTACTGAATAGAGCTGGAGTTTTTTTAGTCTGGCAGCATATGACATATGTTGGAGACCCTTGATCCTCTTGGTGAGGTACTTTTGGGGTCTCTCCAGCTGCTGCAGGTGCCGGGTGAGGTACATACCAAATGGGGCATTGTACTCAATCATGGGCCTGATAAGGGAGGAGTATAGGGGTACAATGACCTCCTTTGATCTGGATGTGAATCCCTTCATGATAAGGTGGGCAAGGTAGAAGGTCTTTCTAACTACTTTGGCAACGTGGGTGTCGAATGAGAGGTCACTGTCAACTTGGGTCCCCAGGTCTCTGATTACTTTTTCCGTACTCAGTGGGTTACTGCCTATGTGATAATTTGTGGGTACTTTGTTTTTCCCAAAGGGGATGACTATACATTTTTTGGCATTTAGTTTAAGGCCATGACTCCAGCATCAGTTGTCCGTTTCAGTAAGGCCTTTCTGTAGGATGCATGTGTCAGCTGGTGTATCAACTATGGCACCTAGTTTGCAGTCATCTGCAAACATTGTCAGCCGCAACCCTCCCGTGTTTGCTTTCACATCTGAGAAATAAATGCTGAACAAGAGGGGTCCCAAGACAGAGCCCTGTGGGACACCGCTTGTGACTGGCTTTGAGTCTGACAAAGCTCCAGCGATTTTGACTTTATGGGTTCTAGCCTTTAGCCAGTTTGCAACCCATCTTGTGACATATGGGTTTACATTTAAGCTGTTGAGCTTGTCTATGATGCCTGAGTGGGGTATTGTGTCGAAGGCTTTAGCCAAGTCCAGGTAGGCTGTATGGACTGCTTTGCCCTCATCCATGACTCTAGTGACTGTTTCAAAAAAGTCAACCAGGTTCAAAAGGCAGGATCTGCCCTTTACAAAGCCGAACTGGGTAGGATCAAGTGTCTGTAGGTCCCCGGTGTCTCTGTTTATGAGTTCCATAATGATTCTTTCCATAGCTTTGCAGACCAGGCTGGTTAAGCTTATGGGGCGGTAGTTTCCAAGGTCTGTAGAGGTGCCTCCTTTGTGTAGTGGGACCACTGTTGCTGTACGCCAGTGTTCAGGTACATATCCTGTAGTAAGGCTAAGGTTAAACAGCATTCTCATGTGTGGGTTTAGCTCCTCTTGGAGTTCACGTAGCACGCAACCCGGGATACCGTCAGGTCCCATTGATGCTGTGTTTTTAGCTTTGCTGAGGGCGGCTCTCACCTGGACATCTGAGATGACAGGGAGGTTACATTCAGCTGGGATAAATATTTCTTCTTTTGGGGGTGAGGGAGGGGAGAAATTTGCACCGAACCTGTCTGCCAGTATATTGACAATATCTGTGGGTTCAGTGTATTTTTTGTCATTATGAACTAACTCTGAGCATATCTGAAGGTTTCCGCTCAGGTTTCTAACATAGCTGAAGAAGGCCTTGTGGTTATCTTTAGTGTCCTTTGCGATTTTTCTCTCAAAGTTGGCCTTGGATATTTTTATGAGTGAACGTAGTTTTTTGCTAGTGCTGGTCAGAGATGCCTTCCCTTTATGGGATTTTGCTCTGTCTTGCAGTAGCTTCCTTCTTTTGTTATACAGTTTGTTTATGGCTGGGGTCCACCAGACAGGACGCCTGCCCTTGGTGGAGAGGGTCTTGGTTTTATTTGGGATTGCATGATCCATGCATTCTTGGAGATGTTCGTAGAAAGCATTTGTGAAGGATTCAGCATTGTGGGATGTGGTTTCCACTGGCCCAGGGGGCTTAAAGGATACCATCTCAGTCTTAAGAAGTGTAAAGTCGGCTTTTGAGAAGTTTCTCACTGTAGTCTTTTGTGCTGGGGGTGGAGGTGGGATATGAATATTCAGTGTGATTAGTTTGTCGTCAGATCTCACTAGTGAGGGGTATACTTCCGGTGTGGAGCATTTTGTCCCCATGTTTGTGATGATCAGGTCTAGTATATTATCTCCCCTTGTGGGAGAGGTGACTAGCTGTTCCATTGCATTTGAGTTGATGAATTCCAGGAACCTTTGGGCTAGGGTGTTAGGGCTAGAATAATGCACCCAGTCTATGTTAGGGTAGTTGAAGTCTCCCAATATGATGGTATTTGGTGAGACATTCATATCCTCCAATGTCTTCAGGAAGGCTGAATGGGGTTCCTGAGATTGGGAGGGTGGTCTGTAACATGCTACCAGTTGTATAGCAGTTTTGCCTACGGTTAGTTGCACCTGGATGGTTTCCGATGCTTCATGTGTTGCCACTAACGTAGAGGTATGGTTGTCCTTGATGAATATGGACACTCCCCCTCCCTTTGTGGTTCGGTCCGAGTTCTGGGGCTGAAATGCATGATACGAGGTATAGCCTGGTAGAGCTGGGGTGCTCTCAGGAGCCTTGAACCAGGTTTCAGTTACTGCACAGACATCGATGCTCTCCATATTGAGGAGTGCTTCGAGGGCCTGCATCTTGAGATTTAGACTTCTGGCGTTGAGCAGCATTACCCTTAGTTTTTTTCCATTTTTGTTTTCTAAGGAGGTGGGTTTGTCTTTTGAGCCTTGCCTAAAAAAGGCACTATGGGGGTGGCAAGAGCCTTAGCCAATATCCGGAAGCCCAGTGGTGACAGGTGCAAGCTGTCCCTTGCGAAGCAGCGTGGCTTGTCCAGCATGTCATCCCAAGCAGACAGACATTGGATCCCCTTAGAATGACACCAGTAGTTGAGCCAATTATTAAAGCTGATCATCTTGTCTTTGTATTGTGGCATCATTCTTGGTGAGGGCAAGATGCTGCTCAGGGTCAGGGTCATACCAGCCTGGGCTACATAGTCAGAGAGCTCCTCTATGTCTCTTTTCACGTAGTCCAGGGAGGTACGTCTCAGGTCAGTCACGCCGGCATGGACAATGACAGAGTCATATTTGTACTTGCTTTGGAGTGACCTGAGTGCATGTGTTATGTGGCGGATCCTAGCTCCCGACAGGCAGCTCGCCATTACCCTCTCCTTGTTCAGCCTGGTAAGCGGAACGTCAGTGTGTCTGACTATAGAGTCACCAATTACTAGTGTATCAGGCATGGTGTTTGGCCTTAAGGGCTGTGATTGTTTGGCACACTGACTTATTGAAATGTGTGTTGCATGTGTTGTGTTTTGAGGTGGTGGGTTCTTGAGTGTCTGCTTTGGGAGCCTCTGTTGTTTTGGTAAGTTTTTTTATTAGAGCCTCCGAGTATGTCTTTGTGTTTTTATGTGTTTGGTTTGCAGTTGTGGTAGGTCTATGTGAGACTGGGTTTGTTGTGTGTGTGGTTACCTTCTCCTCCTGTCTGGTCTTGCCAGTCCTGAGTTGAGAGAGTTCAGCCTCCAGTTTGGCTATATAGTTGCATCTCTCACATGTATTTGCGTTTGTTGGCAGGAGGAGAGGGTTGTCTGTGTACATGAGACAATTGTAACATTGTCTCAAGATTCCCAGATTAACCTGCTGAACTGGAGAGGATGCCAGTAATATACCACTCGACATGCTAAAATAGTATAAGGGAGTGCTGTACCTTTAAGGGAAGTGGGTATTCACAGGAGTTGTAGGTGGATGTAGTGCTACTTTAGTTTGAGAGTGCTTACTTAGAAGCGAGGTTTTGGGAGCAAGTGCTAGGCTTATAATATAGCGAGCAGACTAATTTTACTAAAAGTAGAGCTTTCTTAAGGGAAAAACTGAAGAGCAGACTTGGCGGAGCCAGAAATAGTTTAACTGGCACTGCGCTATGCGCGCAATCACGCAAAGCCGCGCAAACGCGGATTTTTAACAGGGAACTTCAAAAGAGCTAGAAATGGCCCAAAACGACCAATTACTACAAGTTCAGCATATCTAGTTAACTCAGGACTATTATTTTAACCTAAACATGATGGAAATTGTTTCTGTTGACATTGCTGACATGCGGTCTTTTCAAGATTCCTTCCCTCTGGATGTCAAATCTGTTCTGCCAGACAAAATGGTTGTTATCTGGTACATTAACACCAAAAAAGGCGGTACGATTACAATAAAGGCTGTCTTCCAAAATCAAAGTGTTCATTTCAGCAATAATCACATCCGAAGTTCCAAAATCAGAACTCTTTATTAACTAACAGTAAACAAATGCAAAAACGAAAACTGGATTTAGCACTTTCATCTCCATACCGGAGACCTCATCAGAATCAATTAACAGCACTTTTACCATTCCTTTTATACAAAATCAGTGAAAACAATTGGAAGCAATTAAAATGTGTTAAGTGTCAATCAAATAAAACATAAAACATAACAAACACATTGGCTGGCCATATTAATTAAAATTCTCATGACAACATTAACGGTATATCTGAAGTAGTTACTTCATTTGATCTGCAACCTGTGGGTGTCGGATCTGACCTCGGATCCAATCCGGCAGCTTTCCAAGCTCCAAGATTCGAGCTCCTAGCTCCTCCCCCTACCCATAATCCCCTACTACCAACCACATTACCTCAGATCTTTTTTTGCCGCGGCTGAAGAAGCTTCCTTGTGAAGAGCTCCTGGCTGGGTGAGATCATTGCTGGTTTTAAACCAATTTTTCATTCAAAAAATTGTCATGTGTGTGTGTTAGTTCCCTTTTTCTGCTTCTTGTGCTAGTTTTTGGTCCCTTTTCTGTTAAATTTATTACTAGTTTTATCTTCACTCCCCTCCCCCTCCTAGTGTTTGGGTGTGTGTGTGAATGATGTCAGAAGGGCCTAAGGCCATTTTCTCTAAATGTACTGAGTGTGGCCACAAGCTTTCTCCAGCTGATGGCCACACTCAGTGCGTTTTGTGCCTGGGGGCAGCCCATTTGTCAGAGGGCTGCCAAATCTGCGCTGCCTTTAACCCCTAGGCACTTCGGGATAGGAAGAACAAGCTGATCCTGGCGGGAAAGCTCCCCCAGGAGTCGGCTTCTTCTTCCTCTCCCGTTCGGGCTCCAGCTGCTTCGGCAGCTTTGGCGCCGTCTATCCCCTTAGCTCTACCCGGGACTCAACCTCCCTCATCAGGTTTGAGCTTTGGGGAAACTAGTGCCTCTTCCCTTAGAGAGAAGAGGCACAAGGATAAGGATGGACATAAGTCCCACAAAAGGCGGGCCGAATCTCATCCTTCGGCTCCACCAGCAAAACTACTTAAGTCTCCCTCGAGGGTCTCCGGATCCCCCTCCTCTCGGCACCGTTCGCCCTGTTTTTCGCCGGAGCCGGAGGAGGAGGATAGGTCTACCTCGAGATTTTCGAGGCGGCCCTCCCGGCCTGCCTCTACTACTTCATCTAGGTCGACCCGAAGCATCTCCGAAGCGGATATGGATCGGATGATGCGTCGGTTCTTACAGACCCAAATGCAGATGGGGATGCTCTTGCCTCCCCCCCCCTCTGGGGGGGAGTGCAGCCCCCATATTTGCCCCGATCACTCCTTCTCCGACTCGTTTTCGGGTCTCGGAGTCATCGGATCCAGGCCCTTTCAGACCCGGGGAATTGTCGGCGCCGATAGCGGTTGTCTCTTCAACGCCGACTATAACTTCGAGCTTGTCGGACCCGAGCTCTCGGGGCCGAGGGCTGAGTGTCGGATCCGAGGGAGTTGCTGTGTCTTCGGCGCTGTTGGCGTCGGAGCACACCTCTGCCTCGGCACCGACTGCATCGGCTCCGACCCCAATCCCTTCCTCGGATCCGAGGAGATTGCTCTCAGAGGCTGGTGAGAGTGGCTCTCCTTCGGCTTTTGAGGTAGTGGAGAGGGTACTGTCGAGGTCCTCCAGATCCCGACCGGCTTGGATCCACCCATTCCCCACTGTATGAGGGTCTGTCTTCCATCATCCGTCCATCTGGAAAGCCTGCCCAAGCCCTCCAGCTAGTTCCCGTGGAGGAACAACAACCCGTGTACGAGCCCTCTTCGGACAGTCTCACCGAGGAGGTCCCTCGGAAACATCGGTGCAAAAGGAGGCACCTGGACCCATTACCACAGACACGGACTTAGATGATACGGAGGGTTCCCCAAGGTCACCCCCTGAAGATGTCTCCTTTGGAGACATCATGGAAATGTTGCGTATCAGAGGGGGGTGGTCAGCCCAAGAGCCCTCCCTTGATGAGTCCGTGTTCCTGGTGGCCTTTGAGGCAGGTCCATCTACCTCCTGGGTGTCCCCTCTGGCCGACCCCCTGGTGGACTTAATTACCACCAGGGCTTGGAAGGAGCCCGACACCGTGGAGCCAATCCCTAGGCGCCCCGATAAAGTCCTCAGCCCACCCACAGATAGACCGTCTTGGGCCAAAGGAACCCCCATTGATGCTATGTTGGTGGCGGCGGCCACCAAGAAAGTACTTGCGCAGGAGAGTTCTTCGGTTCACCCGCCGGATAAAGAATCTCGAGCGCTTGACCGGATTGGGAAGCGGATGTTTGCTTCAGCGACCTTTTCCATAAGGGCGCTGAACTATATGTCACATACCATTAGGCTACAGTGAGACTTGATTAAAGAATACGCTGCAGCCCCCCCGGAGTCCATGTCGGTCCCAGACAAAAAGGTTTTTGAGACTCGAATGGCCACTCTAAAATCCATCTCCAATACATCTATGCGGCTTCTCTCCCATGCAACGGAGGGAGCTGCTAGAGCTAGCGGAGCCGAGGTCGTCTTGCAATGTCTCTCCTGGCTCCGTCTGTGCGACTTCATGAACCCCTTCAAGGCGTCCTTCGCGAACGCCCCCTTTTGACGGTTTTGCCTTGTTTGGCAAAACTGTTCGCGACACGCTGGTCCAAAGCAAAAAGGACGGGAATACGCTGTCTGCCATCAGAGTCCACTTCTCTAATCCCCAAAGATCCTTCTCCAGGAATCAGAGGGGACAAAAGAAGCTGTGGTTCCGTAAGTCTCAGCAATCCCATCCTGCTGCGGACCACTCGTCCTCTAGAGGCAGAGGAGGACAAGGTGGACACCGGCCCAGAGGCAGAGGGGGGGCCACGTAATTTCGGGTCTAGGGAACCTTTCTCGGACAGACCCGCGCAACAGCCCTGAGGGCTTGCCTGACTGTCCCTCTCTGGAGGCAGTCGGGGGGCGATTGTCGGAGCACCTGTCAAACTGGGAGTCCCTCACAACAGATCGATGGGTGCTCCAGATCATATCCAGAGGTTACTCCATTCCATTCATAAACCTTCCCCCCAAACCCAGACGTCTCCCCGATGTCCAACCTGATCAGAGGGAAGCAGCGGCTTTGGAGATTTCAAAGCTGCTAAGAAAAAGAGCCATCCAGCCCGTCCCCCCAGACCAGTCCGGATTGGGTTATTACTCCAGGTTCTTTTTGATGCCAAAGAAAACGGGGGACCTCAGACCCATCTTAGACCTTTCCGCCCTGAACCTGTTCATACCCAAGGAAAAGTTCCGGATGGTCACTCTCCAATCAATTCTCCCCCTGCTGTGGGAGAACGACTGGATGTGCTCGCTAGACCTCAAGGATGCGTATTACCACATATTAATGGACAGACGATCCAGGAGGTTTCTCTGCTTCCGGCTCGGAGCCAGTCATTATCAATTCAGGGTTCTTCCATTCGGCCTCACCTCAGCCCCCAGAGTGTTCACCAAGGTCATGGCAGTGGTTGCAGCCCACCTGAGACTCCAGCGCATTCAGGTCTTCCCTTACCTAGACGACTGGCTCCTCACCACGACCAACAGGCATCAGCTCTGTTTGGCGAGAGATTATACTCTGTCTCTGGCCCACAACCTAGGCATCTCAGTGAACGAGCAGAAATCCTGCCTGTGCCCCACTCAAGCCCTAGAATTCATAGGGGCCAGGTTAGATACACGAATCTCCAAAGTTGTTCTAACGTCAGTCAGGCTGAACAGCTTGTCGTTTCAGGTGTTAACCCTTCTTCAGAACCCTGCTTCTCCAGCGGAGTTAGTCCTGAGGGCACTGGGGTCTATGTCAGCAGCGATCGGTCTCTCTCTTCATGCCCGTCTGCGAATGCGCATATTACAATGGACCCTTCAAGTCCAATGGTCCCTGTCGATCCACCCATTATGCATGCCAATACCCCTGAGCAGGGTGTGCAGGGACTCCCTTCTGTGGTGATTACAGGCACAGGAACTTAGAGAAGGGAGACCTTTTGTAATTCCTCCGGCCAAAGTCACGTTGACCACGGATGCTTCTTGCCTCGGGTGGGGGGGGGTTAGTTCAGGCAGATCTGTTCAAGGCACGTGGACTTCCCTAGAGACCGCATTACATATCAACGTCCTAGAGATGAGGGCGGTGCTTTTGGCGTTGCAAGCTCTCCACGACCTTCTTCCCATAGGGACTATTGCAATCCAGACGGACATGTCAGTAGTCTGGTATATAAACAAACAAGGAGGGACCAGATCTTATCCCCTGTGTCGAGAAGCCATGAGAGTGTGGGAATGGGCAATTTCCACCAACCGCTTTCTGATAGCAATTCACATTCCGGGGCGCTCCAACATATTAGCAGACAAGCTAAGTCGAGTGTTCCTCACTCCATACGAGTGGTCTCTGAATCCATCTGTTGCGAAGCAGATCTTCCACAAATGGGGTCAGCCTTGCTGTGACCTTTTCGCTTCTCCCTTAAACACAAAATGCAGCGAGTACTTCGCGATAGTTCCCCCTAGAGGGGAGACCCCCAGAGACACTCTAGTCCATGCTTGGCCTCCCGGACTCCTTTATGCTTATCCCCCCCTCCCACTTATGATGAAATTCATCCAGAAAGCCTGTCGGTTGGGGAGCAGAGTTATCCTCATAGCCCCATTCTGGCCTCGACAGATCTGGTTCCCCTTTCTGCGGTCTCACAGTGTGGCTTCCCCATGGATTCTGGATCCCAGTCCAGACCTAATCTCACACCCAGCGAGATGCCATACCCCAAACCTGGTCAATCTCAAACTTGCTGCTTGGTTGATCCAGTTCCATTAATGGCTAGGACTCTCGGTATCTCATCCCCCGTTAAGGCCATTCTGGTGGCGGCTCATAAACCATCTACCAGGAAACTTTACAACAGTAAATGGAAACGTTTTTCCATCTGGGCCAAAGATAAAGAATTGGACCTTTTTACTGTCCCTATTCCGACTATTCTGGACTTCCTTTCCCTGCTTTTTAGACAGGGAGCAAGTGCCTCCACAGTCAAAGTGCAGTTGACGGCCATCTCCCATTTTCACGTTGGGGACGACATAGGCTCCTTAGCATCTACAAAGTTGTGCAAAACCTTCTTAAGAGGCGTTTTTCTTTTGAAACCACCTGTCAAGACTGTGGTTCCCCCGTGGGATCTCACTCTGGTCTTACAAGCTTTAACGAGACCACCTTTTGAGCCTGCAGCCTCGGTTCCGTTGAAGTTCTTGTCTTGGAAAACCGCTTTCTTAGTGGCTATTACTTCAGCCAAGAGAGTTTCAGAATTACAAGCTCTGTGTATCAAACCTCCGTACCTTATTTTTCACAAAGATAGAGTGTCCCTCAGGACTAACCCGTCTTTCTAGCCTAAGGTGGCTACAGAATCAAACATTAATCAATCAATAAATCTTCCCAAATTTTCACAACAAAGGAGAATATATGTTGCACAAATTGGATGTACACAGACAACTGCATTTTTACTTGCACAGGACTAGAGAGTTTTGCAAGTCGGACCAGTTGTTTGTTTCTTATGCAAAATCAGCCATGGGCAAGGCAATTGCTAAAGTGACTGTAGCAAATTGGATCTGTCAGTGCATTATGCTGGGATACACTTCATCTGGGAAGCCAGCTCCGGTTGGTATCCGTGCTCATTCCACAAGATCTGTAGCTACCTCAACAGCCTTTTGGTCTAGGGTTCCAGTAGACGATATTTGTTCAGCAGCTACCTGGTCCTCATCTCATACCTTCATTTCTCATTACAAACTGGATATCATTTCCAGGAGTAGGGCTTCTTTTGGCTCCGCGGTGCTTCGGAATATCCTTCCGTAAGGACCACCCAGGTTCTTATAGGTTAGCTGGGGACTCTGTCCCACAGGTTGCAGATCAAATGAAGTAACTACTTCAGATATAGAAGTTATGTACTCACCATAACGTTCCATCTGAGTAGATACTTCATTTGTCTGCAACCGACCCCCCCTGCCATCCCCCGAACCTCGGGAATTTTTCTGATCATTTGGAGTTGGTTTCTGTCTTGAGTTGGTGAGGCAAAAAAAACGATCTGAGGTAATGTGGTTGGTAGTTGGGGATTATGGGTAGGGGGAGGAGCTAGGAGCTCGAATCTTGGAGCTTGGAAAGCTGCCGGATTGGATCCGAGGTCGGATCCGACACCCACAGGTTGCAGACAAATGAAGTATCTACTCAGATGGAACGTTATGGTGAGTACATAACTTCTATATACTTCCTGTGTAAAAAAACGAAAATAAGAAATTATAAAAATGCATATATAAAAAGTATTTTGAATGATAACTAATATTGAGTAGTAATTGATCTAAGTATTGGACATTTCAGTACTTTAAAATGTATATATTTATTATTTATTATTGTTATTTAATAACATTCACATACCTATACACAAGGTCTTTGCACAATTCATATTTTATACATTTTATATATTTATTAATTTATTAATTTATTTATAGATATATATTTATATTTAGATATTTATATTTACTTTCATATTTTCTTATATGTATTATACATATCCAATTTACGTATACATTTTGTATACCTTTTATATATATATATATATATATATATATATATATATATATATATACATGATATTTGGACAATCCCTTTGCCCTGGATTTTTTTCATATTTTAGTAGGTTATATTGATAGTGTTTAGGTGATGTTTTTTTATTAGATGTTGGTCATTGGATGCTGTTCCTCCGTTGTTGTTTTTGATGTTGCTTTTTTTATGTTGTTCACTTATATCTGTAAACTAACTTGTAAAAAGTACAAACAGAATTAGTAGAACGACAGTTTTATACACTACATATGACATATCTGAAAGAAGTATTTTTTATGTATTTAGGGATTATTTAACATTTTATGCATATGAAAACGAGGAGGTATGTGTAAAAAGCACTTGCTATAACATGGACGAAAGCAGTTATGTTACCCTTACATAAATAATTTTTCGACGTTGCATATCAAAAGCGTGTTTTTTAAGTATTGAAATGTCCAATACTTAGATCAGTTACTACTCAATATTAGTTATCATTCAAAATACTTTTTATATATGCATTTTTATAATTTCTTCTTTTCGGATTTTTACACAGGAAGTATATACCATTAATGTTGTCATGAGAATTTTAATTAATATGGCCAGCCAATGTGTTTGTTATGTTTTATGTTTTATTTGATTGACACTTAACACATTTTAATTGCTTCCAATTGTTTTCACTGATTTTGTATAAAAAGCATGGTAAAAGTGCTGTTAATTGATTCTGATGAGGTCTCCGGTATGGAGATGAAAGCGCTAAATCCAGTTTTCTTTTTTGCACTTGTTTACTATTAGTTAATAAAGAGTTCTGATTTTGGAACTTCGGATGTGATTATTGCTGAAATGAACACTTTGATTTTGGAAGACAGCCTTTATTGTAATCGTACCGCCTTTTTTGGTGTTAGAGTGTTTTCTACTTTGTGAGTGGTTTCTGGTTGTTATCTGGTACATCATCAAACTGGGACATTTTCTAGATGTTCCTCACTTCTTTCACCACTGATTTTCCATTCAGCAATTAATTCTTAATAGCAGGAGGTCAGAGAAATTCACGAAATAAGAACAGCATGACATACTGAATCCAGATCCTTAAGGAGAATAATAACCACCATACAGAATATTATATTCACAAAGTTGCAGAAAGTGTGCTAGGAATTAAAGCAACACATAATGTAGAAAGAAGATTTTACCAATAGGAATGGTTGCAAGTAGGGGTACAGAAAATAGGCAAGAGGGGGCTGGAATTTATTGAAGAAAACTGACAAAGGAACCAAGGTATTGGGAGGAAACAACTTGAGAGGGAAAGGTAATAGAGTAGGGTGAGGCCAAAAAAAAGTCTGGTCATCAGGTTACAGACTGCCTTCCCTATAAGGGATTGATATCAGAGTATAGGCAAATAGAAAGGGTTACGGGTGTCATAAGTGAAATACCTGCTCTGGAAGAATTTTTAGTCAAATCTAGAACAGAAGTTGCTGTTAAAAAAGAGATAATAGCAGGACTTATAAAATATTCATTGATTCCTATAAGATTTAATCAGAGGAGGTTAGACAAAATTTGGAAGAGAGAGAGACTCGAAAAGCAATTTACAAGAGAACAATGAGAGGACAGATCTGTGGCACCCAAGTATGCAACAAAGTCTAGAAGGTTTCACATTTTTGCTTGGAAATGTTTGCATGGGTATTTTTATGCCCCAGCAGACTTCAAAGAATTTTTCCTCAGGTAGATAGGAGATGTGATAGGGAAGAAAAAGGTAACTGGAAACATGTAATCTTCCAGTAATCTGCCATTGGTTTCCTTGTATCACTTGTTTTTTAACTGGCCTGATAGCGGAATTAATTTTGGAACTCACCTTTCTTAACACTTCCTGATTTTTCCAACTCCTGTGTAGTGACTATTATATTTTGTTTTATTTGACATTTGTTTACCGGGAACATCCAACTGGACTAGTAGTCCATTTTCAGCAGAGGCCCAAGGAGAAAAGCTCTACTACAAATTAACAATTATAACAAATATTTACTAAATAATATCAAAAACGTGTAGAATAAACAAAGAACAGTATACATAAGTGTAGCTCACCAATACAAGCGGTACAAACAGCATACAGCATACAACAGCTCTAATACAAGCAGCGGGATCAAAATACAAACATTTAGACAATCATTTAACAATGACAATATAAATATTCTTATATTATATGTAAATACAAACATTTAGACAATCATTTAACAATGACAGTATAAATATTCTTACATTATATATAATACTCAAACACAAATATCTCCTATATTTCTAAGTAGGCAAAGGTACAGCATACCCGGAAAAAGCAGGAGAATAGAGGAGAGAGATAAGGGGGATTCCAAAGGGGGGAGTGGGAGCAGAAGGGAGAATAGTTTAGAGGGGGGGGGAGTGGGAGCAGAAGGGAGAACAGTTAGAGAGAGTGAAAGCATGTGTGATGTAGAGGAGATAATAGCAGGGATGGAAAGATCAGCCCGGAGATATGCAGGAGCAGAACCAGTTGTTTAAGTGTTCCCTGAGAAGTTGTTTAAACTTGGATGGATTGGTGGTATTTAGGATGTGCTGAGGGATGGCATTACAGGTCCTGATATTTGGTTGGAGTATAGAGAATTTCAGACACTATTGTTGGATTTAGTGACTTTTAGTAGGAATTTGTCAAAAGATTTTAAGTTTGTATTGTTAGAATAGGGCTGTACCAGGTTTTGGAATTCCGGGTATTTATCAGGTTGGTAAATGATGGTATGGGCAGCAGTTAATTCATTGAAGGATGCGAGGTTGGGTAGTAATAATCATCTGAGTTTGTGAAGAGCAGTGCAGTGGTGGGATCTGTGTTTTGGAATTTGTTGCGAATCTGGCAATTTTGTTTTAACAGGCCTCTAGTTTATTTAAGTCTGACTTTTTAAGGTTTGTGAAAATGGGAGAGGCACACAGAAGGGTAGACATTAGATGGGTCCTGGCAGTTGATTGTCTGGTAGTATTGGTTAGGTATGGCTTGACTCTGTAGAGCGAGCCTAGTTTTATATGGGCCTTTTTAACAACAAGTGTTAAGTGTTTTTCAAATCTCAGGCAGTTGTCAATGATGACTCCAAGTAGTTTGGTATGACGGACGATTCAGTTTTGTTTTTTTTGGATGAATAGATGATAAACAGGGGAATATGGACTGGTGATTTGTTATTGGTGAAGAGCATTCATTTAGTTTATTTGGACTGAGTTTAAGTTGATAGTTGGGAGAGCTAAGATTCAATGTCTGTTTTACTATCTTTTTAGAAAGAATATGCAGTTGTATGAATAAGGGTAAGGGCCTTTAATCATTATTTCAGTTCCTGTCACTCTCCCATAGTTAGTACTTCTACAAATGTCTGCCTTCAAATTATGTGCAATCTTGTCCCCCATATTGCTTCATCATTTGTATTAGTTTCATTTAGATCATACTGCTAGAAGTTTTGTTAATACAAATTTCAAAACTGAAAGGCATGATGCTTTCAAGTTTCCCTTTTCATTTTTTTCTGAAGAACATAACTAATCAATAATCCAACCTTGTTTAGAAGTTATTTCATTATCCATTAAAGGCCATCGTGTGTTCTGGCTCTCCATATTACTTATGGTATTCATACTAATAGTAATTGTTAACACTACTGTTTTCCTTTCAGTATCATCATGGCCACTTATCTCCTGTATCAATATTGATTCGTTTTTTATCCAGAGTCAGTGAATTACATAATAATAAAAGAGTAGTTGGTGTGTCCAACAGCGTTTATACCCATTTCATTTGAATTTTAATCATAATCTTTGATTTCCCCTCTTTATCATAATGTATCATTATAAGAGTGGTTAACACACCTAGTTATGCCAGTTGTATCTCATTTGATGAGTTTTTTTTTTTTTGCTTCAGCTACAGCCTCACTCATGTTTACTAATGGCATGACATACATGAGTGATACTACTAACATTCACAATTTCTTTTGGCTAACTTTGTTTCATTGGTGTTCTTTCCAGCCTGTCTTACCTTTCATCTAAGCTTATCCTTAGCCCAGGTTTCCTATCATTCTTGCTAAATCTTGTCCCATACCTATTATTTCCAAATCTACCATCTTCATTCAAAAGTCTGTTGTATTCATGCCCCCTGCTGATAGTGTCATAGTTTTCATTAATTTTGATTAATAGATATTCCAAGGACACTCAGGTCTCATGAATATTCTCACCTTGCCAGTACACTTCCTCAGGCCACATCTCTTTTCTCCAGAAGGGCTGTACCAAGCAATCCTTGAGTAAGTTTGAGGATACTCATCTAGTCATGCAGTTTATGTTTAATGGAAGATAGGGAGTCAAGCAGCTTAACATGGTGGGGAAATTTAATTTCAGAGGTTTGGGAGACACTGGGTTATAAACCTGGCCCTCCACCATGTTTTGTTTATCTGTTGATGAAGATTGAGGACCCTGGTTCTATGTACTGGTGGAGATACTGGACTTGCAAAGAAGCAGGAGGTTCAGGACAATTAGGTCTCTTATGGCGTGGTAAGTAAGACAGAGGTCTTCCATCAAAAATTTATAAGACACTGAATCAAAGGACAGAGCTTCCAGCCTGTCTTGGTTTCCCAAATATCACAGTATCTAAAAAGTTACCTATCATACCATATTTATGACCGTGCTTCTTATGACTTGCCTGTCCTTTTCATTCTATATTGCATAATTTCACTTTCCATTTGTCGTCATTTGTATAATGTGTCAATTTTTTTCTAATTAGATTTTTTTTGCATACTTTAGACAGGATGGAGGAACTGTTCCTATTGCTTTATTAGTGTAATTCAAAAACACAAGGGGTGAACTTATGTGCAGCCATCAATCTTAAAACTTGTCCGAAGGCAGTAATCTGCATAGAAATATTATTGGTTATTCAACTTTTTGTAAAGACAGTTCCTAAGTTTGTGTCCAGTCTCCCACAGTTGTCCTTCTTAATGTTAACAGTGTATTTATCTGACGTTCTACATGTTTCACTGTTGCTGTCCTGACATGTGGAATTTCCTGCCGTGAAAGCCCTTGGCCGGCCCAACTACCAGAGAAAACTCTTTTCCCCCTCCCAGGCTAGCAGATGCCCTAACCGATGACAGTACACTTGGGTATAAAGGAAGCCAGCCTGCATCATGATATCGGTCATTTCTCACCGTCGGAGCTCGAAGCAGTGTTCAAGTGTGTTGTTTGGTCCGCACCAGAGAGAAGTCATTGTCGGAAAGATAAGTACCCTATTGGGAAATCCTTTCATTTCCTTTAACTCATGTTAGATAAATTAAATAATTGTCTCCATTGTCGTAAGCAAATCCCACACAGAGACTTTCACTCCCTTTGTGTTACCTGTTTAGGTTCTCAAAAAGATGGAGGACAAAACGAAGTCCATGCAAACAGTGAAGGACTTCCTCCAAGTACAGGCTCCTACGTTTAGTAGGAACTTTCCAACTAAACACTGGTCATTTCCCTCCCAGTCTAGGGGTAGACAGAGGAAACCACAGCGGTAAAGGACCCATAGGCAGCGGCAACAACTGCAAATAAGCAGCAGTGAACCTCAGAGGCCCCAGGCAAGAGAGTTCTAGGTTCCAAGCCCCTGCCAGCGGGCAACTGTGACTCAACCCCCCCCCCACTCCTACACTAAGAGGAAGGCTGTTACTCTTCAAACAAAGCTAGACCCATATTGCTTCAGACATGTGGGTTCTAAACATTATTTCAAATGGTTACAAACTCAACTTCAAAGAGCCTTTAAAATACTCCGACTATCCAGTTGTTCCACAAAGTCAATGGTCAGACGCCCTGGCCCAAATTCAGATTTTGTGCTCTCAGGGAGAGGTGGAACCAGTTACAGAAGATCAAAAAGGAAAAAGTTTCTACTCCAGGCTATTTCTGGTTCCAAGGAAGGAAGGCTCTTGGCACCTAATCTTGGGCCTGTCTAACCTCAACTAGATTCTCCTAGTTCCGAAGTTCAAAATGTTGACTCATCAAAAACTATTACCCACGATTATTCCTCAGGCCTTCATGGTCTCACTAGACCTAAAAGATGCCTATCTGCATATTCCAGTTCAAAAGTCTCACAGAAGCTATCTTTGCTTTAGGACAGGCTCTAGTTACTATAAATTTTCAGCTCTGCCCTTTGGCTTATCTACCACTGCAAGGGTTTTCACAAAGTGTCTAGCACCTGCAGTTGCTTTCTACAGGACCAGGGGGATCCAAATATACCCCTACATGGTACAGGCCACAGACCTGTCAAATCTCCTCAAGGATCTGAAATTCACCCAAGACACCCTGTCCTCCCTGGGATTCACAGTAAATCTCCAGAAATGCAACACTGCCGCAACCAAAAGGATAGTTTTTTCTGGGGGCAGTCCTGGACTCTTTACTTCTAAAGGCCTTCCTCCCTCCAGACAAAGTCCGTTTTATGACAAACTACTTCCAAAAAAATCCAGCAGACAAATTACATCTCAGCCAGAGTGTTTCTCTGGGCACTGGGATATATGGCTCCTTGTATCCTCATGGTTCCCCTGGCCAGGCTGCACATGAGGAAGCTTCAGTGGTACCTCAAAAATGTATGGTGCCAGAGCTCTCAGTCTCTAGAGACCAAGATACAACTGATCCCTTCTCTAAAACAGGAGTTTGCATGGCATGTACAGGCTTATACCCAAAATCAGGACCTTCCCTTCAGTTTTACTCCACAGGGCCAGACCCTCACCACAGTTGCCTCAGAGACAGCCCTGGGGGGCTCACTTTCAACACCTCCAATCACAAGGGAAGTGGGAGGGTCAGTTCAAGGACAGACACATCTGTTGGAAAGAACTTATGGCAGTGCAAGAAGGTGTGATAGCCTTCAAAGAAAAATGCGAGCCAGGGGTCTTATTAGTAAAAACAGACAATACCACAGTCATGTGGTACATAAACAGGCAGGGTGACACACACTGTTATCCCCTGTGCCGCCTAAAGATGCAAATCTGGGAAATCGCACACTCTCTGGGCTTGCACCTCATGGCACAATGGCACAATACCTTCCTGGGGTCAAAATGTTCTAGTAGATCACTTCAGCAGAAACCTGATGGACCCCCACAAATGCATCTTCATTGGAAAATATCTCTCAGCATAACTCAGTGATGGGGAGTCCCACAAGTGGACCTCTTTGCCAACAAGAACAATGCTCACCTGAAAATTCTGTGCCAGGATCAAACAGAAATCTTCCTGGAAAACAGATAGTTTCTCCTTCCTATGGGCTTGTTTCTTCATTTATGCATTCCCCTCTTACCTCTTCTGTCTCTAGTACTTCTAAAGATAAGGAGAGAGGGTCCAATGGCAGTACTGATAACACCATACTGGCCCAGACAACACTGGTATCCTCTCCTACTCGAGCTCACCAATCAGAGCCCTTGGCTGTTACCTCAGAGGGTAAACTTCCTCACCTAAAATAAGGGAAGGATTGTGCACCCTAACCTTCAGACTCTCAACCTTTCAGCTTGGATAATTCCACAGCACCCAACTGCAACATTACCCTAAGTAACCAGGTGCAGGACATTCTTAAAGAGTCTAGAAGTACTAGCACTAGAAAGTCATACTCGGGCAAATGGAAAAGATTCTCTATTTGATGCCAGAAGCACCACCTCAATTCCAATTCAGCATGCATTACTACTATCCTAGAGTACCTGCCCACTCCGGAGGAGAAAGGCCTCTCCTATTCCTCCATTAAAATGCATGCATCTGCTATTTCATCCCACATTCGTACTCTTCCTCCAGTCTTTTCCCATCCCTGTTATGACAATTTCTTAGGGGAGTCATTCACATTAGACCTCCCAGGAGGAAATCTACTCCTCCATGGGACCTCTATTTTGTTCTAGAAAAACTGACTTTGCCCCCTTTCAAACCTGCAGCTAATGCTCCTCTTATGTTTCTTACTTGGTAAACAGCCCTGATGCTGGCTATCACCTCTGCCAGAAGAGTATCTGAATTACAGGCCCTCATGGCAGTGGAACCATGTGTTATTTTCCACCAAGACAGGGTTTCCCTCAGATCTAATTCTTCTTTCATGCCCAAGGTGGTCACTGATACTTCCTTAAACAAAGCAATTTATCTGCCTGCATTCTTCCCCAACCCTCAGAACAAAGGGGAAGAATACTTCATTCCTTAGATAGATGTGCAGCTCCACTTTTATCTGAACAGAGCAAAAGCAATGAGAAAATCTGACCAGCGGTTTATTGCCTTTGCCCCTGGCTCTGAGGAAAAAAGCTTCTAAACAGACTATCTCTAAATGGATTTCCCACTGCATTTCTTTCTGTTACAGCCATCATGGCAACAAGGCCCCTGAAATGATTAGGTCTCACTCTGCTAGGGCCACAGCTACCTCTGCAGCCTTTCTGAAGGGGGTCCCTACTGAGGATATCTTGGAAGCAGCCATCTGGTTATCTGTACATACTTTCACAAAGCACTACCACTTTGCAGCCTTTTGTAAGTGTAGAGCAGGATTTGCCACTGTCATCCTGCAGGGCATCCTCTCCTCTCCATAATCTCCTTCCTCCCTCAATTCAGCTTTGGAAGTTTTCCCACAAGTCAGGACTGCAACAGTGAAACATGAAGAACATAGTTCAGTTGTGTACACTTAACCATAAATGTAGATGTTTCAGTGTTATTCACTGTTGCAGTCTTCTTTCTCTCCCTCCTACCCCCTTAGCCTACTAGTTAGCCTACTAATAACCAACTAATCTAGTGAAGGATCACCACCCTTGGTTACCCTGCTGTTACGGTTCTCTTCCTTACTTACCTCCTGTTCACTTAAGGCTCCTCCTGGTAGAGGACAAGAAAAGATTGATATCATGATGCAGGCTGGCTCCCTTTATACCCGAACGTACTGACATTGGACAGGGTGTCAGCCAGCCTAGGAGGGGAAAAGAGTTTTCTCTGGTACTCAGGCTGGCCAAGGGCATTCACTGCAGGAAATCCTACAAGTCAGGACTGCAACAGTGAACATATACATTTATGGCAAGTGCACACAACTGTACTTTCTGTACCTGCCCATTTGCAATGTTCTGAAGAATTTCCTGCACAGATCCTCACACACAGATCCTCACCCATGTTAGCTAGAGTTAAGATTTGTTCCCTGAAATAGTTAAACATATAAATTTACAAAATGAGTCTATAATTTGATTTAAACTGCTCCAGTCTGACAGTGCACTTAGTTGGAAAATTTCTTATTACCATCTCCCAGTGCATCTGAAAGTTGGCTGATTCTTGTATTCCTTAATCTGTCACCTGTATTTAGTTTCTAAAGTTGACAACTCTAATTCTTCACTGACCTGTTTTAAGCTTCTTCTGTCACATTGCCAGTTCATTAGCTTCTAATAACCTGGCTCATCATCAACCCCCTTTTCCTCATTTTCTACATGGGGTTGGAGTGTCGTGTTAACTGTTGCCGTCCCTTTTGATTCAGTGCTACACTCCTGCCTTCTTTGATACTCATGCCTGTCACAGATCTTCTGTCACACAATCCATCCACCTCTTTGCTGGACACCATCGTTTCCTCTTACCTTCTTTCTGTATGTCACAAATCTTCTTCACCAGATTTTCTTCTGCTTTCCTGCACATGTGCCCAAACCATCATAATCTGCTCTCTTTGATCTTTTCTGGCAATTGGATCTACTTTGACTTCTGCTCTTATATCCTCATTTCTTCATCTGTCCCTCAGTGTGCATCCTACCACCTGTCTCAGGCACTTTATTTCCATCACCTCTAGTTTCCCCATCTACTCTCCCTTTACTGCCCAGGTTTCTGTGTCACGCAGTAGTACTGGTCACAACACTGTTTTGTACACCTTACTCTTCAGTTTCTTTGACATTCTTCTGTCATACACTACACCTGTCACTCTATGCCTTTTTGCTGCAGCCCCTCTGATTCTAGCTTTGACCTCTTCATTCAGACTTTCCTTCTTCTCAACCACCCCCTCTCAGATACTTGAAGCTATTAACCTGTTCTACTATTTTCCCTTCTGTCTCAATTCTCAGCTTCTTCTGATTTCCCCAGTTTGCTGCCATTACACTCTTATCTGTACTTTGCTTCATCCCATGTGCCTTCAGTTTTGCATTACATTCCCCCTATCCTTTGCTGAAGTTCTTGCTCAGAATCTGCCAGTAATGCTACATTGTCTGCATACTGCAACTTTCTTGATCTGTCCCCTCCGACCTGTACTTCCTCAAGCTTATTTTTCTTTCTTTGTAACTCCACATTTGATGTTGTAAATCTTTATTCATTCCTTACTGATAGGACTTAGGTTATATCCTCGGAACCGACATGGCCAATTCCAAGCTCATGTCAGCCATAAACTCTCAGCTAAAACCTACCTATGATGCCCTTCTCATAGTCTCTCCAGATCTCGACTGCCGCATTCCTCGTCTGACATTCTAAGCCTTCTCTCTCAATGCTAAGTGTAGAGTTTTCTGTAAATTTCTCCATTTTTCGCTAATTTTCTTTTCTTGTTTAGCATGTTACTTTGAACTACCTTCTCCTTGCTTCTTGAACACTTAGCATGTTACTTTGAACTATCTTCTCCTTGCTTCTCATATTAGATTTTACTTCTCCACTTACCTTACTTTTACCAAACCTCTCTGTATTTCTCTCTCCTCTTTCCTATTGTCTTTTTGTTCCACTACTACTCTCCTCCCTATTTCCTTGCACTCTCTTAAAAAAAAAAAAAAAAAAAAAAAATATCTTTTGTATAGAATTAAAGGAATGAGGTTTTCCTTTTATTTAAGCTGTATTGTTAACATTTGTAAACTATTATGTATTTCTTCTTGTCCATATATGCCTAATACCTTTGATTTGTTTTAAATTGTCTGTTCTTTTGGAGCTTTTCTCCCCGGGCCTCTACTGAAAATGGACATATATCAAGTTAGACTAGCCCGGTCAACAAATGTTAAATAAATAAATAAATAAAAATTGTTTATAGACTCCTCTACTTGTTCCATTTCCTACCCTCTACCTTTGGTAGTTACCTTTATACCATCTTTGGTACTGTCCCTCTCTCCTACCTTTGGTAGGCCCTCTTTCTTACCACTTGTGGTATTTCTAAGTACCACTGTTGGTACTCTTCTCTTTCTTTCTATCTATATATATACAAAAAACAAAAAAAAA
Source organism: Protopterus annectens (assembly GCF_019279795.1). Classification (NCBI taxonomy): domain Eukaryota; kingdom Metazoa; phylum Chordata; order Ceratodontiformes; family Protopteridae; genus Protopterus; species Protopterus annectens. The sequence goes on along the minus strand of NC_056739.1, from coordinate 1,743,579,458 downwards.
ACTTTTTCTCTAACTCTGCTGTTGTTTTTTGACTGTTTACCTTGTCAGCTTAGATTAGTGTGGTGTCATTATGTCTGAAATAGCTAAATTGGGGTTTAAGCAGTGCGATAAGTGTGGGCATAAGATGCCAAACTCAGACGGTCACGCTCGGTGCGTTTATTGTTTGGGCGTTAACCATATAAATGCCTAATGTGATATCTGTTTCAGTAATCTCGCTCTAGCTGAGCGCAAAAACAAATTCATATTGAAAGGTTTGATGAAAATGCCTTTCTCGGAGGCTCTCTGAGGGACGGAGGTCTCACCACATCCTAAGACTAAAAAATACAAAGAGAAATGGAGTCACTCAGCTCCTACATCTCCGTTCATTTCGGAAAAGAGTCGACACCGAGCTTCTCCAGTCCCTTCAGCGCAGACAATCTCAGCACCAGGCTCTGTGTCTTCTCCCTCGGTGCCGCCTCTAATTTTGACTTCCATTACCATACCAGCTTCAGCATCCTCGGTGCCATCCTTAGTCTTGACACCAGCTTTGACTACCATACCCGCTTTAGCACCATCCCCGGCCATGGTGCCGATAGCTTATACGGCTCCACAGACAATGACCCCATCGGTTCCAAAGGTTGAACACCTTCCCAGAGCCAGACATTCTCCAACTTATGACCCTTTTTTGGGGCACCAATTAGCCCTTTTTTTGAAAGACCTGACTCTCCTTCAGCAGCCTCCTACAGATCCACCAGGAGCCTTTCAGAACAAGATGTAGTGCAGGTTGTGGACCAGCTTCTGGCATCTAGAGGACTGCCCACCCCTGCTAGGTCTTCCGTCCCCTTTGGAACAGAACCTTTCATGGCATTCTCACCAGTATATCCTCCTCCAGCCTCTTCCCAGGCCCCAGAGACTTTGGTACCGATGACCACCCTGGTGCATACTGTCTTGGCTCCGAATGCGGAGGTTCCTCTGTTGGCACCGATTACTCTTGGCACATCGGTTCCATTGGAACTGGTCCACTCTCGGAGCAGTGATTGGGCTGTTAGCACTGTGGTTCCTAGTTTGGCGCCTGTTTTTTCGCTGGCACCATCTATGGCCATGGTTCCACTGACAGCTACTAGTGCTCTCAGAGCTCCTCACCTGGAGATGGGCTCCTCAGGGCAGGGTGTTACCCCAGTTCCAAGGTTGTCCTTCTCGGTTCCCCACTCCATCCCTCCTCTGGCGGCTTGCTTTCCATGTGATGGAGAGGGTCCTTGCCTCAACAAGCTCACAGTCAGCACCAGTGGCTTCGACACCAGAACCCCCCTCTAGCATGCAGCAGTCCCAACCCCCTACTCTAGGATCCTGAGCATGGGAGTCGCAAAACCTACCCTTGAAGGGATCCCTTTCTCCGGAGTCCTCCTCAGAAGATCCCACTGGGGAGCTACCCCAGAAGAAACGGTGCAAGAGGATGCACCTTGATTCCCCTGAGGAATCTATCACTGAGGACACTGATTGCAATGAGGGAGAAGGGTCCCCATGGTCTCCCCCAGAAGAGGTATCATTTGGAGACATTCTCGAGATCCTCAAGCAGAGGGGAGACTGGAAGTCCTCTAACCCTTCTTCAGAGGAATCAGTGTTCTTGCAGGCCTTCCATGCTCGGCCATCTATGTCCTGGGTGACCCCACCTGTGGATGAGCTTGTAAAACTGATCGTGCAACATGCCTGGAAGTCCCTGGACAACGTAGAAGCTGTTCCCCGGAGGCCAGACAAAATTTTATCCATCCCTGAAGACCAGCCCAATTGGTCCAAGCAGTTGGTAGTTGATTCCATGGTCGTGGCAGTGGCCACCAAGAGGGAACTGGCAGAAGATAGTTCCACTGTTCATCCCCCGAACAGGGAATCTCGGGCTGTGGGACAGACTGGAGAAGCGGACCTATGCTTCAGCGACCTTTGACATTCGATCGTGAACTATCTGGCACACGTCACTTGCCTGTAAAGAGACCTAATTTCTGAAATGTCTACCTCTTTGGCGGGGGTACTGCCTGATAAGGTATGTGACACTGTTGTCTTGCAGCTGGCTACCCTGGAATCTATCTTGAACTTCTCGATGCGCTTGATATCTCACACCACCGAGGGGGCAGGTCGAGCAGCTGCATCAGGCATCGTCATGAGACGGCATGCTTGGATGCATTTGTGTGGTTTCGCAGACCCCTTTAAATTTTCCTTCATCAATGCGCCTTTTGACAAATCTTCAGTCTTTGGTCCCAAAGTATGAGACACACTATCATGAAGTGAGAAAGATGGAAAGACCTTGTCTGCTGTGGGCATACGTTTTTCCACCACCCCCCCCCCCCAGAGATCTTATTCCAGTAACCTGAGGGGAGGAAGATTGTGGTTCAAAAAGTCCCAAGGATCTTTTCGTGACACTCCTGGTGAGCAATTCCAAGGGGGCAACTCATCCGGAAGAAGCCCCTTTCGGGACAGAGGGGGTCCGCGTAACCAGGGTGCTAGAGATGCCTTCTTTGGCCAACCCTACTGGTGTTCCTGAGCAGCGGCCCGATTGCTTTCCTCTGGAAGCAGTCAGGGGTCAATTTTCTCTGCACCTACAAGCCAGGCATCTTATCACAATCGATGCATGGGTGCAGAGAATAATATCCAGAGGCTACCATATCCCATTTGATCTTACTTCCAGACCCATCAAACGAATTCTCGATGTTCCACCCAGTCAGAGGGAGGTAGCAGCCTTAGAAATCGAAAAGCTGCTAAGAAAAAGAGTCATCCAGCCAGTCCCACCAGACCAGAGAGGATCAATTTTTTACTCGAGGTTCTTTTTAGTGCCAAAAAAGACAGGGGACTGGAGACCAATCCTAGATCTCAGCTTACTGAACAAATTCATAAAAACCTCAAAAATTCCAGATGGTCATGATACAGTCCATCCTCCCCTTTCTAGGGAAGGACAACTGGATATGCTCTGTAGAGCCCTAGGACACATATTACCACAGAAAGATGGACCAGCGCTCCCGGAGTTTTCTCTGCTTCCAGCTGGGAGCCAATCACTACCAGTTCAGGGTACTGCCATTCGATCTCTCGACAGCTCCCCGAGTGTTCACCAAATATATGGCAGTTGTAGTAGCTCATCTTCGACTACAAGGATTCCAGGTGCTTCTGTATCTAGACAGTTGTCTCCTTACTGCCACAACAGGAATCTTCTCATCCACAGCTTCTCTTACACTCAAGGCCTTGCTCTTCGCTTAGGGATTACAGTCAACAAGGAAAAATCTCAAATGTCCCCAAAAAAACACTGATATTTATTGGAGTGATTTTCGACACAACATCCTGTCAAGCTTCCCTTCCTCCTCACAGGCTCTCAAAAATAAAAAGCCAGGTTCAAGTCCTCCAACAGACTTTTTTACCAGCACACCTTGTACTACAACTTCTGGGTTCTATGGCAGCAGCCATTACCTTAGTTCCACTGGCGAGGTTGCACATGAGACTAGTACAGTGGCTCCTTTCATCACAATGGTCGATTTTAACCCATCCTCTCAACCACTTGATACGCCTTACAAATCTTTGCAAGAAAGAAATGCTTTGGTGGATGAAGCCAGAATCAAATCTTTGGTGTCGACCATTCTGCCTTCCCCAGCCCAGGGCCACTGTGACCACGGATGCTTACCCTGCTAGGGTGGGGGGGGGGGGGCATTTCCAGGGAAAGACAGTCCAAGGCACCTGGTCCCCCATGGAGGCCAATTTGGACATAAATGTTCTGGAATTAAGAGCAGTTCTCTTAGCGTTGTAAGCATTCCATACATCCCTCCCTTCCGGGACCATTTTTAATTCAGTCGGGACAACATGTCAGTCATCTGGTATATAAACAAACAAGGTGGAACCAGGTCTTACCGCCTGTGTCAGGAAGCCATGAGAATTTGGCACTGGACGATAGCTTCCAACTGTTTTCGTATAGCAACGCACATTCCCGGGAGTTCCAACCTTATTGCAGGCAATCTGAGCAGGAACATCCTGATGCCTCACAAGTGGTCCCTCAGTCCTGTAATAGCGGATCAGATCTTCCACCGTTGGGGCAGGCCTTGCTGCGACCTGTTTGCTTCCCCTCTAAACAACAAATGCAGAAGCTACTTTGCCCTGATTCCCCCCTCAGGGGGAATCACCGTGGGATGCTCTGATGCACAATTGGCCCCCGGGTCTGCTGTATGCCTTTCCCCCGTTTCCCCTCATCCCAAAATTTCTCCAGAAAGCTCAAAGGTTGAGAACCTAAGTGATCTTCATTGCCCCTTATTGGCCCTGTCAAGTCTGGTTCCCCTGCCCTTGGATCCTGGATCAATCCCAAGGTCTGCGATCTCACCCTCTGGGACTGATTCACCCCAGTCTCCACAGCCTCAAGCTCATAGCTTGGTTTCTCCACTTCCGATGATTGCCAGGCTACCTGATATTTCATCTCCTGTCTATGAGATTCTTCTGGCTTTATACAAACCTTCCACCAGGAAAATTTATTATAGTAAGTGGGCTAGGTTCTCTACATGGGCCAAAGATCATGACATCGACCCTTTCTCTATACATATTCAGAAGATCCTACAATACCTGACTACTCTTCTGCATGCAGGAGCTTCGGCATCGACAATTACTGTACATTTAGCAGCTATCGCAAATTTTCACAATGGATTCAATAATTCTTCTGTTATGTCACACCATCTGTGCAAAACTTTCTTGAAAGGAGTATTGCATGTTAAACCTCCTGTTGAGACCCCCATAGAGCCTTGGGACTTGACTTTGGTGCTTCAGTCATTAACAAGTCCTCCTTTCGAACCTTCTAATTCATGTGATAGAAAATGTTTGTCTTGGAAGACTTTACTTCTAGTAGCCCTTAGCTCAGCAAGAAGAGTATCTGAGTTGCAGGCCTTAAGTGTCAAGAGACCTTACTTGATTTTCCACAGGGAAAGTGTGTCCCTACGTACTGACCCATCCTTCTTGTCCAAGGTCATTTCTGGGTTTTCAATTAACCAATCTATTGACCTGCCGGTTTTCTTCCCTCAACATTCAAATAGAGGGAAATATGTTTTGTGTACCCTTGATGTTCATAGGCAACTTCGTTTTTACTTTAATTTTTTGTGGCCTTTGCAGGACCCAGACTGGGTAAACCTGTCTACAAAGTGACTGTATCTTCCTGGCTTAGAAACATCATTACCTTTATCTACCATCAGAATAAACTGTGTTTACCTTCCAGAGTAAAGGCTCATTCCACCAGATCGATGGCTACTTCTGTGGCTTTTCATTAGAGAGCCTCTATGGATGATATCTGTGCAGCAGCCACTTGGGCAAGACCTCATACCTTTATCACTCATTACAAATTGGATTTGGCCTCCAGGGGACAAGCATATTTTGGTTCTATGGTGCTCAGGCATATCCTTCTTTAGGGCCACCCAGGACTCAAGTAGCTGGGGACTCGGTCCTGTCAGTAAGGAATGAACAAAGATTTACAACATCAGATAAAGAAGTTATGTCCTACCATAACATTCCATCTGTGCTGTAAATCTTTATTTATTCATTACTTCCCGTCCTCCTTCCCCCTACCTGGACTCCTGGTGGATTTTAGGATCTCTTAGTTAAGGTATTTGCTCAGACAGAGCTTCCTACAGACTCTTTTATTATCTCTGTAATATAAGGGCGAGTAAAGTCGATCTGGAGAGACTATAAGAGGGGCATTATGGGTAGGTCTTAGCTGAGAGTTTTTGGCTGGCGTGAGCTATCCAGATCTTTTTTACAAACATTGTATGAATAAACTTGCAAATGGGTGCAAGCCGCTGTTCTAGACTTGATTGAAGTAGTCATGAGTGATCCAGTTTTTCTAAATATGTTTGTTAATGATATTTACATTTATCATTACTGTATCCTTTGGCATTTTTCAAACATTCTTGAATTTTTAAGTTAAGGACTGATATGGCCTAGGCCTACCTTAATACTTTGCATTCTTAGTGGCGTGGCATTACTTTTTAAGGTTATTTTACCATTTTTCTTTTTCTTGTTGTCATTGTTATTAATATTGTTTAAATATCCTATTATTATTCTTACTTGTATGCCATCACTTTTATAAGGCTATTTCAGCCTTTCTCTTGTTGTTACTATTATTGGTTTTGTTTTAAAAATGGTTTATGTTGTTGCTCAATTTTGCAGTGTGTTAGTGATGTTATTCTGGCTGTGTATTTTGTTTAGATTGTTTTACTTTATATTTGAGGAAACACTACAGTGATTATTAGTTTTTGAGATTTTTCCTGTGTTTACTGTTGTGGGTGACTACCCTTATATCAAAACAGTGTGTGGTTTAGATAGGAATCCCTGAGGAGAAAACCCCTTCAGTAGGCAGGCACAAAAAACATGTAGTTTGCTTAAGGGAAGGACATACCCCTGCAAGTGTGAGATTTGTATTTTCCTCTGTCATAGAAAAGATAAATTACAGTTACATTTATACAAGCAGTCACTGTCTGTTCAGATTGCTGCATTTACAAGATTCTAACAAGTCTTCTTTTTCTTCTGGTTTGAGATAATCTTTTACTGTGGTCTCAAAGCCCTCAGAATAAACTCAGTCAGAATCTTTAAAAAAGTGTAAAATGTTTCCGGAGTTTGAAGTGGTCTTTAAGACAATGGGCTGCAATGTTAGAACGGATGTTGAAACATAAATCACTGTTGCAGTAACCTAAGATGTATGGGTCCTATCCCACTGCAGCTGTCCAGCCTCACAAAAATAAGGGCACCTTCTATGAATTCCAACTCTCAGAAGCTTGAGAAGAGCTCCATACGAGGACATTTGGGGTATGAAAATCTTCAGAGTTTTTTTTTTTTACACTAAAGAGAACACTCCTTTGGCAGGCTACATGAAGCTGTCAGTCAGCTAGCAATTTTCAAGAGTGGGCAGATAAATCCACACTGAGAAAATCCTTCCATTTTCTATTACATTATGAGGAAATACAGTGGTTTTTTTTTTGTCAAAACTGTAGTTTTTAGCTAGGAAACTGATTATTTTGGGACTGTTGTTACAGAAAGTGCTTGTTATATTTATGCTTATTTAAACTTTATCTGAGGAAAAGGTTTATTTTTGACTAAAAATTTACTTACATTGGAAAGTCTATGCATTTGGATAGGATACTATGCTTGTAGGGGACTGTCAGTGGTTTACTTACCTCTGAACCACTTGTTGTGTACCTTTCACTTTACCTACTCATCCAGACTCCAGTTCCAGCTTTCATTGTCTCTTCCTCAGCTTATTTATGGAACAACCTCTAGTCTCTGTGTTAGTACCTTCATCTGCATGCAAAAACAAGAAGATTGTAAGGAGTCTTTGGGTATCATGCCAGATTCTGCTCTGCCTTAGTCACTGATAGGTAATTCTGCTGTGACAGTTTGTTATTCCCCAGACTGTCCATCTTTTTCCACAGTCCTTGCTGAAGAGATTTCTTTCACTAACACCTTATCTAAAATAAAATATATTTTTTTAGTGGGACCAGGATGAAGTTTCTGTGGCAAAAATGTATTATTATTTGTATTTTATTTACTCTTTTTTGACTGGGTAAGTCCTACAAGGCGCCCTCTTTTTCAGAGAGACTCAAGGTGGTATTCAATCTAACTAGGAGAAATTTGGTCAAGAGGAACTTCCCCTGCTCTTCTTTCTGATAAGTGCTGTGGGATTTTTTAAATGCAGCTAAGCTACCACCATCGCAGGCAGAAGGAACTTAGGTTTAATGTCTCATCTGAAAGACAGCACAATTAGGAGTGCAGCACCTCTCCCCCTTATGCTGCAGTGCATTATTAGTATCAAGTACATGATGTGGGAACAGAACACACAGAATTCCGATCATCCAGCACCAAAGGCAAGTGTGCTACCTATTGAGCCACTGACACTGACATTATTTGTTACAGGTACAGATTCCTACAGCTGCAGCTATTTCTCCTATCTTGTCTGACTTAGAGAATGTCTTTCCTCACTGCTTCTAGATTACCTGATGGTCAGTCTCCTGCTACCAAGAAGTCTGGCAAGTTCTATAAGTTACCCCAGGCACACAAGTACCTGTTTTCTAATCCTAAAACAGGTCCAGTAGTATTTATTTATCCAGATTCCCCCGATAAAGATGATAGAACAATGGATAAGTTAGGGAAGAAATATATCTTCTAGTACTTTAACTTTCACAGTTATAAATTGTCAAACTCCCATGTTAAAGTTTTATTGCTGTATTTTGGGAATATGCAGAAGTCAGTGGTGATCCTTCCTTATTCTGAGGTAAAGAATTCACTTAACACTTCTGTGACAGTTGTTGCTCATGTGACTAAGCATATTTTAAAATTTGCTTATGATGCTGCTGATTCTTCCTCCAGAACTGTTACTTCTGGGCAATTTTGAGGAGATTTGCTTGTTTTCATTCTTAAGATCTTCCTTATAAATATGAGATTTTAAATTCTCCCTTAGATAAAGACGTTATGTTTGGCCCTTCTGCATCTGAGCTGCTTAAGAATTGTAGTGAAAGAGTAAAACTGATTCAATGAGTATCTCAGATTTTTCAGCCCTCTTTTTTTCAGAACGAATAGCAATTTCCCTTTATCCTCAGCTCCCTTCTCCAATAAACAATTTGAGCTACAAGGAGCCAGCAAACAGGGTTTTAAAAGCAATGAAAAGGAGGTTGTAAAAGAGAGGAAAGGCCTCTAAAAATCTAGAAATGTCTGGTCAGCCAGAGTGACTATCTGCCTATTCAGGATATACCCCCTCCGATCCTTGCAACCTCTCCATGTCTATGAGACATCTGGTTTCTGAATGTAGTCCAGCAGTACACATGACAGTGGGAATCATTCCTACTTTCCAAGAGATTATATATTTTCCAGGGAACTAGATCTCACTATTTCTTGCCATTTTGCAACATATGATGTCTCAAAGAGTCATATAAGCCCAGTATCCTAGGCAAAGATTTTCACTCAAGGAGTTTTCTAGTTCACAAAACAAATGGCTCCTGGAAGTCTTACTGGCTTTTTCTTTTCTAAACTTTTTTTCAAAAATTCTGAAGTTCAAGATATTATCTTTACAATCTGTTGTACTTGTGATCCTCCCTCTAGCTTTCATGGTAAAGCTGGATCTAAAGAATGCCTATCATCACATCCTAGTTGCAGAACATTTCAGGTGTTTCTTGAGATTTGCTGTATATGGCTTACATTTTTATTTTATTTATTTTATTTATTTATTTATTTACATTTGTTAACCGGGAGTGTCCGACTGTACGTAGGTCCATTTTCAGTGGAGGCCCGGGGAGAAAAGCTCCACAGTTAAAATAAACAGTAGTTATATTGAATTGCATAGCGATTAACAATTTAACATAGCAATTACTTACAACATATTTACAGATGAAGAACATAGTACATCAGTAGACAACTAGAATCTTTATCTGTGAAGTACATAACAGACATTAACAAATGTTACAATAAGAAGTTCCTGCTGTATAATAAGTACTAGGCTTATGAGCATCTGAGCTTGCTATAATCATGGTAGTGGTTGGATGTGGGTGATATTAGAGTGGGAGTTGCAAAGGCATAGCTAGCATGTTTTTAGGTGTGCTTTTAGTAAAGTTTTGAAGTAGGTGCATGATGGTATGGAGGTAATTGTGGGTAGGAGGGAGTTCCATAATTTGGCTATGGCGCAAGAGAATAGTGCTTCACCAGCAGAATTATTGGCTTTAGTGATCTGCAAGTGATTTTTGTTGCTGAATCTTAGTGGTCTGGTGGTGCGATAGGGTTGGAGTAGATTCTGGAGGGATGGGACATTTAGTGGATGGTTTACTAGTTTGTGGGCGAGTGAGAGTTGATACCATTGAAGGAGGTGAGGGAGTTCAAGCCAGCCCAGTTCAGCAAGTGAGAGACAGTGGTGACTACGGTAGGATGCCCCTGTGGCAAATTTGGCGATTTTGTTGCAGCAGGTTTCTAGCTTGTTTAGATTGCATTGCCTTAGGTTGGTATATATTCGAGAGGCATAAAGTAGGGTGGAGATAAGGTGGGAATTTGGTATTGAAATCTTTGCTGCTTTGGTGAGAAGTTGCTTATTTCTGTATAACGCTCCTAGTTTTTTGTGGACTTTTTTTTATGGTCATGGATATGTGAATGTCAAATTTTAGTTTATTGTCTATTTCCACTCCTAGCAATTTGGTGTGTTCAGTTGGGTATATAGTGGTGTTGTCTTTTGCTGTGATGTTAAAGTGAGAGTTGTTTTGAGTATGTTTGGTGGGTTGGAAGATGAGTAGTTTAGTTTTGTTTGGGTTGAGTATTAATTGGGCATCGGGTAACCAAGTTTCAATAGAGGAAAAGGCTTCCTGTGTGACTTTTTGCAGTTTGGGTAGAGACTGGGCTGAGCAGATGATGGTTGAGTCATCTGCGTATTGTATGAGTGTGCCATGTTTGGTGGCAGAGGCTAGATTATTGGTGAAAACAGAGAAGAGTAGGAGTCCAAGGATGGATCCTTGGGGAACCCCTATGGAGACAGGTAGTTGGGGAGATATGTAATTCTGCCATACAACGGATTGTTGGCGGTCAGTCAGTTAACTCTGAAACCAGTTGGTGACTGACTGAGAGAAGGATAGGTTATTGAGGTCAGAGATAAGTTGTTTGTGTGGGATCATGTCAAATGCATTAGATAGGTCTAGGAAAGTAGCAGAGGAGAGAAAGCCATTGTTTTTATGCTGAAGGATAGTGTTAGTAAAGGAGAGTAAGGCAGTGGTGGTGCTATGGTTTGGTTGAAAATCATGCTGAGTATTGGAAAGGAGGTTGTTAGTAAGGAGGTAGTCTGAGACCTGAGAGTGTATGCTCCTCTCTAGTATTTTGGAGAGTGGAGAGAGAATAGCTACGGGGTGGTAATTGGTTAGTTCTGTGGAGGATCCGCCTTTGTGGAGGGGAGTTATATGTTTTACTTTCCACAATGTGGGAATGTAACTTTCTGACAGAGGTCGATTAATTTATGTATTTGACGGTAGATGACAGGTTTAGCTTGGTATAGGTATTTTTTGAGTAGGAATGTTGGGGAGTGATCACTGAGGCTATCTGATAAGCAGCCTGTTATATATGACTGCGGACTCTTACTGACTAATATCCAATCCAGGGTAGTGTGCTTGCTGGAGTTTTTATTTATCCTGGTTGGCGACTGGACTAGTTGGATGAAGCCATGAAGGTTTACATGATGGGTTGGATGGTTGCCAGAACAGGACTGCCACTCAATATTGAAATCACCTAAAATTATAGTTTCTTGGGGGGGATGGTGGGTAGACCAGCTGAGGAGGTTTTCTAGTGGAGGGATGTTTTGGCCAGGTGGGAATAGCATCCAGTTATGTTGATGGTTTTGTTTTGGTTTATTTTGAGGTTGGTATATATTATTTCTTCATTGCGTATTTGTGGAGCTGATGATTTTAAGATCTGGATGTTTCGATGCTGTTTAAATATTATAGCTATACCGCCTCCTTTCTTGTTTAGCTGGTCTACTCTTAGTATGCCGTAACCTGTAGGGAGTATTTGCTCACTGGTAATGTGAGGTTTTAGCCAGGTTTCTGTCAGGATGACTATATCTGGGGAGTACAAGTCTATGGCGGCATGGAGTTCATGGACTTTTTTGGATATACTTCTAATATTTAGGCTTAGTAGAAGGAAGTCACTTGGCTTTCTATTGGCTGTAATATGGGAGAAGTTGTGGTTTCTAGTCTGATTATGAGGATTGGGGTTGGATATGGTAGGGCCAGGGTTGGGGTAGATGTCTCCACTTAGGGCTAGTCTTGATATGCATGAGGTTATTAGTTTTCTCAGTTTTTGAATGTGTTTGTTTATAAGGGAAACTTTATGATTGTGCTCTGTGGGTAATAGGTGTGGTGGGAGGGTTACTATGTTAAGTTGTAGGGATGCTTTATGTTTGAGTAATATAGTTGGTAAAATATGTTGGGGGGTCCATAGGGATGGTTCTAGAGTTGGTGGGAGGGGAGCTGAGTGAGGGTGAGACATGAGTGGTGGTGTGAGTAGTAGTACAGTGGTAGTGGTTGAGTGGGGGAATGATGGAGCTTTGGTAGGATGTAAGATATGCAATGAGAGTGCATGCTGTGAGCATAGGTAAGCTGTGCTTGTACATGTTAGTTGAGGAGGTGTGATAGTAGTGGGAAGATGGAGGAGGTAGTGTTGGGTTAGTGCTGTGGTTGGCTATTGGAAAGATGGGAGGGGTTTGTGAGTGTAATAAAGGTGGGACCACTGGGGGCGGGAGGGAATGGGGGCAGGGTGGGGAGCGAAGCGGGTAGAGACCCTGTTAATTGCTCTTATGAGGGGGCTGTAAACAATCAGGTAACAGAGTTAACTGATAAATGAACATATGATAGTGACAAGGGTGGTTGTAGTTTTAAAAATGGTGCCTGCCACAGGTAATATTTATTAACTTTGGGGATTGTCTTAAGGTAATAAACAGGGAAGGGGGAGGGGAGAACAAGGGTGTGAGCAGGCAGTTCTTTTTACTGATGCTAATGAGCCAAAGCAAAGAAGTTTGTGTTTAAGAAACAATCACAATTGACCAAGGACTGCTCTGAAACTGTAAGTCATTTCTTAACCATTTCTCAGGTGGATAAACAGGATAACCTTGTATCAGTAGGCTACTGATTAACAAACACACAGTATTGATCAGTTATGGATACTATTTGCAAACAGAAGGGAATAAGAGAGAAAGTGGAAGATGAGTGTGTGTGTGTGTGTGTGTGTGTGTGTGTGTGTGTGTGTGTGTGTGTGTGTGTGTGTGTGTGTGTGTGTGTGTGTGTGTGTGTGTTTAGTATTCTGCTTTAACCTTTGGACTTTCCACTGCACCACTTGTATCTACAAAATGCCTAGCTCCAGTCATTGCTTACTACAGACTTCAAGGCATTCACATTTTCCATATTTGGACGATTGTCTGATCTTTGCAGAGTCTTTTTTTTTTCAGCTATCAAAAATCCTAGCAACTTTTGTGGAACTTCTTCTCTGTGTGGGTTTTCAGATAAACTTTTCAAAGTCTTCTTTCATCCTCTCTCACAGAATGGTTTTCCTGGGATGTTTCTTGGACTCTTCATTGGGAAGAGCCTTTCTTCCTCCAGACAAAGGAGACATGTTCTAATAAATGTTTTATCATTCCCACTGCTGCAGTAGCCTTAAGGCTATATGGGTTGTGTCTTGCCCAGGACACAATAATCGTCCAGCTTTCAGAAGCTCTGTCTTCCCCCTACACCTTCACTTTGACTGCTGATTGGACAGATCTGTAAAGGGAAATCAGTTGTCAGGATGAAGTTTTCCTCAGTACTTTCTTACTGCCTCATAAAGAAACAGCTCAGAGGCTTTATAGGAGCAGCAGTAGCCAGCATTTAGCTTTGTTCTGTTAGATAAGTCCCCAGTGGAGAACCTTTCCACACAGATTTATTGCCCTTTAAAAAATTGTAGGGCTTTAAGAAGTATTTTCCCTTTAAGTAACCAGATATTCTTTCTAAGATTGGAAGTTTCCTGTCAAGGATATTATTTGGGGACTGTTTTCTATGAACCTGTACTACGTGTGAAAACTGAGTCATTTTCTATCAAATGTTAGAGTCAATAACTGTTTTGAATGGGCTGGAATTATTATGGGGTATGTCAGTGCTTGTGTGCATTTTGTGACAATGTAGATACCTTTTTCTGTTAGTCTATGTTTCTTGCTGAAAGGGATTCTGACAGGATTTTAGTGTGTTGCCTATACATTATGCTGATAGAGGACTGTGTTTGACTATAACTGTGCTACTTGTGAACACTTTTTGAGAACTTACATTCTGACTGACTCATTCGATAAGCGCATACTGCCTTTTTGATCTCACCCTCGATTGCAGCATGGATGCTTACTCCACTCCTTCTGTTCAGTCTTCTGCTGTACCTAGAAAGACAAATCAACTTACCAAAGAGCCCTTTCCACTCCACTGACTCAGTCAATGCCTCAGCAGAGAACAGGTGAATTTGTAGTAGCCATTTGTCATTTTTCAAACTACTCACTTACCTCTTTGGCTTCCTTTGGTGTAGTCATTTCAGCCACCATGAACCGAGGTCAGCCACTCCCTCTTCAGCTGTTCCAGTGTCCAATCTGGTCATGGGAGAACTAGCTTTACTGTGTCAGTCAGACACCCCAAGAGATGTTGCTTGGGATAGCCAGGAAAAGAGATCTCTAGACAGGGCAGAAGTGCCTAATTGCTCTTATGAGGGGGCTGGAAACAATCAGGTAACAGAGTTAACTGATAAATGAACATATGATAGTGAGAAGGGTGGTTGTAGTTTTAAAAATGGTGCCTGCCACAGGTAATATTTATTAACTTTGGGATTGTCTTAAGGTAATAAACAGGGAAGGGGGAGGGGAGAAGAAGGGTGTGAGCAGGCAGTTCTTTGTACTGCTGCTAATGAGCCAAAGCAAAGACGAGTTTGTGTTTAAGAAACAATCACAATTGACCAAGGACTGCTCTGAAACTGTAAGTCATTTCTTAACCATTTTCTCAGGTGGAAAAACAGGATAACCTTGTATCAGTAGGCTACTGATTAACAAACACACAGTATTGATCAGTTATGGATACTATTTGCAAACAGAAGGGAATAAGAGAGAAAGTGGAAGATGAGTGTGTGTGTGTGCGTGTGCGTGTGCGTGTGCGTGTGCGTGTGTGTGTGTTTTTAGTTTTCTGTTTTAACCTTTGGACTTTCCACTGCACCACTGGTATCTACAAAATGCCTAGCTCCAGTCATTGCTTACTACAGACTTCAAGGCATTCACATTTTCCATATTTGGACGATTGTCTGATCTTTGCAGAGTCTTTTTTTTCCAGCTATCAAAAATCCTAGCAACTTTTATGGAACGTCTTCTCTGTGTGGGTTTTCAGATAAACTTTTCAAAGTCTTCTTTCATCCTCTCTCACAGAATGTTTTTTCTGGGATGTTTCTTGGACTCTTCCTTGGGAAGAGCCTTTCTTCCTCCAGACAAAGGAGACATGTTCTAATAAATGTTTATCATTCCCACTGCTGCAGTAGCCTTAAGGCTTTGTGGGTTGTGTCTTGCCCAGGACACAATAATCGGCCAGCTTTCAGAAGCTCTGTCTTCCCCCTACACCTTCACTTTGACTGCTGATTGGACAGATCTGTAAAGGGAAATCAGTTGTCAGGATGAAGCTTTCCTGAGTACTTTCTTACTGCCTCATAAAGAAACAGCTCAGAGGCTTTATAGGAGCAGCAGTAGCCAGCATTTAGCTTTGTTCTGTTAGATAAGTCCCCAGTGGAGAACCTTTCCACACAGATTTATTGCCCTTTAAAAAATTGTAGGGCTTTAAGAAGTATTTTCTCTTTAAGTAACCAGGTATTCTTTCTAAGATTGGAAGTTTCCTGTCAAGGATATTATTTGGGGACTGTTTTCTATGAAACTGTACTACTTGTGAAAACTGAGTAATTTTCTATCAAATGTTAGAGTCAAGAACTGTATTGAATGGGCTGGGATTATTATGGGGTATGTCAGTGCTTGTGTGCATTTTGTGACAATGTAGATACCTTTTTCTGTTAGTCTATGTTTCTTGCTGAAAGGGATTCTGACAGGATTTTAGTGTGTTGCCTATACATTATGCTGAGAGAGGACTGTGTTTGAGTATAACTGTGCTACTTGTGAACACTTTTTGAGAACTTACATTCTGACTGACTCATTCGATAAGCGCATACTGCCTTTGGGATCTCACCCTCGGTTGCAGCATGGATGCTTACTCCACTCCTTCTGTTCAGTCTTCTGCTGTACCTAGAAAGACAAATCAACTTACCAAAGAGCCCTTTTCACTCCACTGACTCAGTCAATGCCTCAGCAGATAATAGGTGAATTTGTAGTAGCCATTTGTCATTTTTCAAACTACTCACTTACCTCTTTGGCTTCCTCTGGTGTAGTCATTTCAGCCACCATGAACCGAGGTCAGCCACTCCCTCTTCAGCTGTTCCAGTGTCCAATCTGGTCATGGGAGAACTAGCTTTTCTGTGTCAGTCAGACACCCCAAGAGATGTTGCTTGGGATAGCCAGGAAAAGAGATCTCTAGACAGGGCAGAAGTGCCTTTTCCGAGTTGTTCATCATCCAAACCTTCTCCCACAAAGAAAGAACAAAAGGGATTAGACACCTATCACCTGAAGAAGTAGTACCTGTTAGAAAAGATGATTTTCTTACCTTAGCCAGACAGTTATTACAGGCCGTTAATCCTGGTGCTCAGAAATCCTTACCTGACAATAATGTCAGCAGAGATATTCCTTAACAAAACATTTCAGATGATTCTGACATAGACAGATTTCCAATCTCTATTCTGTGACTTGGAGGAAACCTGAGCCTCACATCCCTTCTTGGAGTAATTTTCCTTTTCTCAGACAGTAACCAGGATGAATGAGATGTTTTTATGGGAACATGTGGATGTTCCCCTTTAGCTGAGAAGATATTGGACATTATGATATGTTACAAATAGATATGCTTCATTCCATTTCCATACGTCCTATTGTGCCATCCTTGGAGGATGTATTTAATGTTGTCTCTGATAATCCTGACTCATGAACTTTTGTCCCAAAAAAGGCAGACTTTATTCATCACAGAGTGGTCTTGGATCTGACCTCAAATCTGAGCTGGCAACTGTCAGACAGAGCCAGATCTTTAGCTCCTCCCCTTCCCATAATTTCCTGCTATCCTCTACTCCCCAGATCTCATTTGCTGTGGAAATGCTCGGATGTGATTATCAGAGCTCTAGCTGTATGTCAGATAAGTGTCTCCTTTTTCGGGTTACTTTTTATCTTTTTAGGTTTTATAGGTAGTTTTTGGTTAGTTATTAGTAGTTCCGGGTAATTAGCTGTAATTTCATCCCCTCCCTACTGGTTATTTTAGTCAGCTGCTATCTCCTGCAGTGTTTCCCGCCTTATTTCCCCGGGGTTTTTCTTATTTCATTTAGTCTGTTTAAAAAAAAAGAAGAAGAAATAGTTTTTTAGTTAACTAGTTTTTTTTTTTTTTTTTTGGTTAGTTTTTCTTGATTAGTGTGCAGTCGCTAGCTTGTGCATGTGTGTGAGTATGTGTCTTGGTGCACATGGCTGACAGACCCTCTGGGTGTAAAAGATGCTCCTGGTACGTTTGGAAGATGCCTTATTCTGATTCCCATGAGGAGCATCTTTACTGCTTAGGAGCAGTGCACCTGGAGGTTGAATGCAATATTTGTGCAACATTCAACCCCAGGGCCCTTGTGGAGCACCGTAATAAACTGCTTTTGAAGGGCTTGGGTCAGGGCAGTCCTTTGCCACTGGACTCCCCTTCTAAGACCTCTCAGGAGCTCAAAAAGAGGCCCCCTCTGCTTTTTTGGGGGGGGTCCTCTTCTTCCTCTTCTCACTGTAAGAAGCCAAGTCTCTTAGATCGCAGATCCCTGGATCTGAGCCCAGTCTCTTCGGCTTCGGATCAGAGATCCACTATTCTGAGAGCCTCAGATCAAATTCTCAGATCCAAGACTTCCTTGGAGAATAGGTTTTCAGATCAGAGTAGACACAAGCCATCCCCAGATCTGACTGGCTTGTCAGATCCATCAGGTATTCCATTCAATCCTTCAGATCATACTAGATCATCAAATCTTACAATTATCGTGAGTTCCCTGGCCAGGCAGTTGGATCCGATTCACAGAAGCAGGTCCCCTTCCTGGCTCCACAGGGCTTTGGGATCCAGGATTAATCTCCTGCTAGGTCAGGTCATTCCTCAGTTTCATCCAGGTCCTCCAGAAGTTTCCTCCCCTTGGACATGGATAGGATAATGTGGAGCTTTCTCAAGGCTCAAATCAAGTTGGGCTTGCTTCCATCCCCTGCCCTACTGGCCAGGGGACCTTCTCCATCGAAAGAACTTCCAGTCCATCCGGGTTTACAATGTCAGGAGCAGGGAAATTCCAATGAGAGGTCAACAGAGTCAGTTAGCCCTCCTTTTACAACTCCATCTGGGTCCCTGGCTGGCTGTGTTCCATTGCCCTTGTATCAGGACTTGCCTCCCCTCCAAGGGGTTTGTGTGAGTTCATTGGTGAGTTCAGGCCTGGCATTTTTGGACTGTTCCCTTCCCCTGGGAGCTTCTGCACCGGACAGCTCAGACTGATATGGTCAGGGGGCATCAGCGCTGCATCAGGGTTTCTTCCCCCTCCTCAGGTGGCCCCGGCTGTGGGGGTGAGGAGGGTTGCTTCGTTCAGCCTGTTGGTCTTCCTGGCAGTAGAGAGGACCTTCTCCAGCTTGTCAGTTACCTCTCCTTTTTCTCTAGGTCCCCCTACCCAGCCTTTCTCCAGTTTGGGTGCTGAGGCCTCATCATCCATCCAGGATCAGCCCTTCCTAGTAGTCAGCAGGAAGGTAAGTCTCTTTCCACTGTTGGAATCAAAGTTTCTACTCCCCAATGGTCCTTCTCCAAGACTGAGAGAGGAAGTAAAAAACTGTGTTTCTGGAAGACTCAGTCTTCCTGTTAGGATGATCTCCAGGAATCCACTTCTGCAAGCTGGGGCAGGGGATTCAATGGCACATGCCACCCCAGGGGCAGAGGGGGTCTGCAGAACTAGGGCTCCCAGGAAACCTTCTAAGAGAAGCCCTTTCAACATTCCTAAAGCGCTGCCCAGCTGTCCTACCCTGGAGGCAGTTAGGGGTCGACTCTTCCTGCACCCACTAGCCTGGACAAGTCTCACCTCCGATCAGTGGGTGCTAAGAATAATTACCAGGGGTTATTCTATTCCCTTTTTCCAGCCCCCTCCATTTTGAAAAATTCTCCCAGACATTCCACCCCACCAAAGGGAGTTAGCCTGCATCAAGGTGCAAGACCTCCTTCAATAAAGAGCCATCCAGGAGGTCCCAACAGGACAACGAGGGTCTGGAACTTACTCTCACTTATTTTTGGTGCCAAAGAAGACTGAGGACCTGGGTCCGATCCTGGACCTCAGTGAGCTAAATTTAACCGTCAAGAAGTCCAAGTTCTGAATGGTCACTGTACAGTATATTTTGCCTCTATTAGGCAAGAACGAATGGATGTGCTGTATGGATCTGAAGGACGCATGCTATCATATAAAGATTGATAGACACTCCAGGAGACATGTACGCTTCCGAATAGGAGCCGACCATTACCAGTTCAGAGCTCTGCCCTTTGGACTCACCACAACACCTTGGGTGTTTACCAAATGCATGGCAGTGGTGGCGGCTCATCTCCGGCTGCAAGGTTCCAGGTCTTTTCGTACCTGGACTATTGGCTCCTCACAGCTCCCACAAGGCATCAACAATCAATGGCCACTGAGTACACCCTCAATCTCTTCCAGAATCTAGGTATCATTGTGAATCTGCCTATAATCCAGCCTTGTTCCATGACAGGCTCTGGAGTTCATTGGGGTCAAGCTGGACACAGTATCGGAAACTGCAGCACTGCCTCTGCACAGGATTTAAAGCATTCAAAATCCGATTTCTCTCTTGCTGGAACTGCAACACCCCTTGGCTCATTTGATTCTTCAGGCATTAGCTTCAATGGCGGCTGCCATTTAATTAGTCCCCTTCGCCAGGTATCGCATGAAAGTGCTGCAGTGGACCCTGCCAGTTCAGTGGTCCATTCTGGTTCAACCCATGTCCATGACAATAAAATTAACTCAGGTATGCAAGAAGCATCTTGCTTGGTGGCTTCAGTCTCAGGACCTATACCTAGACAGGTCATTTTGTCTTCCCCCGCCCAAGGCCACAGTGACCATGGATGGCTTCCTGTTGGGGTGGGGAGGGAGAGGGGCATTTTCAGGGCAGGACAGTTCAAAGCATGCGGTCCCCTTTAGAGACAAAACTGCACATAAATGTCCTGGAGATGAGAGCAGTCCTTCTCATGTTACCTCACGTTACAAGCGTTTCAGGACTGCCTACCTCTAGGGACCATAACAATTCAGATGGATAACATGGCAGTGGTCTGGTATATCAACAAGCAAGGGAGAACATGGTCTTATCCTCTGTGCAGAGAGGCAGTGAGAGTGTGGGAATTGGTGATTTCTTCCAGGCACTTTGTTCTTGCAACTCATATACCCGACAATTCCAAAGTGTTGGCCGAAAACTTAGCAGGTCCATCAAGTCTTCATGAGTGGTCCCTTAATCCATCAGTGACAAGACAAATTTTTAACCAGTGGGGTCACCCATGCTCTGATCCTTTTGCTTCCCCCATCAACCACAAATGCAATGATTACTTCGCACTGATCCCCCCTTGGGGGTGTCACTCAGGGACACTGTGGTTCATGATTGAACTCTGGGTCTCCTCTTTGCTTACCCTCCCATTCCTCTGATACCCAAAGTCTTACAGAAAACTCGTCACCTGAAGCCCTCTCTCATCCTCATTGCCCCCTTCTGGCCTCATCAGGTGTGGCTCTCCTTCCTAATGTCTCATCTTTGGTATCCAACCTAGATACTAGATCCCATTCTGGATCTCAAATCCTACCCTGGGGGCTTCCACTTCCCAACCTCTGGACCCTTCATGTAACTCCTTGGTTTCTTCAGTTCCAGTAATCCTTTCACAGTCCATGCTTCCTTCCCCGGTTAGGAGCATTATTTTGGCTTCTCAAAAGCCATCCACTAAGAAGGTATATTCCAGTAAATGGAAAAGGTTTTCCATTTGGGCCAGACACAGGAATCTAGATGCCTTTTCTTTCCCTGTTCCTGACATTTTACTCTTCTTATCTTCCCTTTTTCAAGATGGGGTGAGTTTTTCTACCATTAAACTCCAATTGGCTGCCATCTCAAATTTCCTTACCAACTATGAGCCTCCTTTTTCTTCCAGGTTGTGCAAGGCTTTTCTGAAAGGATTTTTTCTTCTTAGGCCTCCTATTAAAGATCCTTCTCCCTCATGGGATTTGACCTTGGTGCTGCAGTCCCTGACACAAAAACCTTTTGAACCAGCCGACTCTTGTGACATTCAATTTCTGTCCTGGAAGATGACATTTGTAGTAGCCATTACTTCTGCCAAAAGGGTTTCGGAACTTCAGGCCCTGTGCATTAAACCACTGTTCATGATCTTTCATAAGGACAGGGTGTCTCTTAGAACAAATCTTTATTTTCTTCCTAAAGTTGCCTCTGAAACTAATCTTAACCAGTCTATTCAACTACCAGTATTCTTTGCTAATTACTCTAATAAAGGAGAGTATATCTTGCATTGTTTTGACATCCACAGGCAATTTTGTTTTTATTTAAAAAGGACTGAGAAATTTAGGAAGTCGGATCAACTCTTTGTGGCCTTCTCTCAAAACAGAAAAGGTCAGGCTGTTTCCATTTCTAGGTGGATCGTTGGTTGTATTTCTTATATTTATGAGAGTAGGCAATTGGAATTATCCAGACCAGTGAAGGCCTACTCCACATGGTCCATTGCAACATCTTCTGCATGTTTGGGTAGACTTCTTTGGATGAGATTTGTGCTGCTGCAACTTGGTCTAATCCTCACACTTTTATTTCACACTACAAATTGGACTTAATATTCAGGAACAGGGCTTCCTTTGGTTCCTCCGTGCTCTGGCATATCCTTCCTTGAGGCCACCTAGGGTACATAAACGCTGGGGACTCTGACCCATCTGTGATGAATAATGACACGGATAGCATCAGATAAAGAGTTATGTAGTTATGTAACTTGGCATCTGTGCTATCCAGTGTCATTATTCATCATATTCCTGCCCTCCTTCCCCCTTCCTTCTGCAGGTTTTGGTGAGCTGGAATGGCTGATATGTTGGAATATTTTTTGACTTCTCACAATTCCTATGGATTTCCATTACATTACCAAACTTGATCTGAGGAGTAGAGGATAGCAGGGAATTATGAGAAGGGGAGTAGCTAGAGCTCTGGATCTGTCTGACAGTTGCCAGCTCAGATCCAAAACCCATCTGTGACGAATAATGACACTGGATAGTATAGGTGCCAAGTTATGATAAGTACATAACTCTCTTTTCCCACCTCTTGTCTGACCCTGCTACTATATCTTCATTTTCACCAGCTGGAAATTCACATTTGGTTTCCTTCAGTCCTTCTCCTGTGGAAAAAGGTGGAAAGGTATTGAACAGATTTGGTAAGAGAATATTTTTACCTTCCACTTTGGCATACACAATTCTTAATTATCAGACATGTAAGTGAAAGCTTATTCTATTTTTGGCAGACAGTTTGAGAGAATTTTCTGCTACACTTCCTCCTGAAGGTAGTTGCTATCTGAATTGCATTGTTTATAATATTTCTCAAGTATCAAAACATATTTTAAAGAGTGTGTATGGTTGTTCAGATACTTTTGTCTAGGGCCACTGTTGCTGTTACAGTGTTGAGGAGATATACCTAGCTATGTAATGAGAAGTTTTCTCATGAGTTAGTCTGAAATTTTAAATCCAGCTATAGATAAGAGGGCTGTGTTTGGCCCATCTGCTACTCAGATCCACAGACTTTGATGAGGGAGGGAAATTGATACAGGGAGTTTCTAAGATTTTTCAGGCACCATTTTACGTATCCTCAAGATCCTCTTTTTCTTTCTAAAAAATGAAACAATCAGTTCTTAAGCCAAACAGAGAAACAAAAGGAGATGGTAGGAGGGGACTAACATGAAACAAAGATATTTTCCAAAAAAGAGACAGTCAAATACTTCATAATGTCTATACTAGCATTCTTACCACCTTCACTACCCCTCCTGCCACTCTCTCTCTTAACTCTGTCCCAGAAACTGACTCTGCATTCCCCTTTGGCAACAGATTGCGTCAGACTCTTGAGTGCTGAAAGTGGTTTAGGAGGACTACCGTTAGCACTGGATACCAATAGCGCCTTTCAGGAGAGTTCTTTCCCAGCCTCCAAACTAAAGTTTTTTTCCTCAGCTTCTTCAGCATGTGTTCACGCCAGGAGTCAAAGAACAAATGGCATTAAATCAAAGGGGTGATACTTCTATTCCAGAATGTTTCTAGTAGCAAAAAAGTCTACTTGGAGACCAGTTCTAGATCTACCTTTCTAAATCTGTACATGAAAGTACCAAAAATTCAGGATGCTGAACCTTCAGAATATTATACCTCTCGTTCCCTAAAGGGAGTTTATGGTAACATTAAATCTAAAGGAACATATCACCATATTCCTGTAGCCACAGGCTTCAGGTAATTTCTCAGATTTCCTGAGTTTGGGTCACATTATCAGTTCTCTGCATTACTTTGGGATTATCTACAGCTGCAGGGGTGTTTTACAGAGTGTCTAGCTCAAGTCATAGCTGATTACAGTCTGAATGGCATTCACATATTTCTTATTTAGATGACTTGTTCATATTTGCATTCTTTACCCAGATGCTAAGTTATTTGAATATCTGGGATTCCAGATAAATGTTGAGAAATCCATCTTGACCCCATCACACAGGATTGTCTTTTGGGGTGTCTTATAGACACCTCTCAGTAAAAAGCCTTTTTAACACAGGAGAATGTGGCTTTTTATCTGGAAACTTTCATAAGCATTTCCTTTCAGTCTCAGACTTTGTCCAGAGAGTATCTCAGGATACTGGGGTTCAAGGCTTCCATGATTCTTTTGATTCCTCTTGCCAGGTTACATCAGAGAAAAACAAACTGGCAGACAAGCTGAGCAGGAACAGGGCAGAAATTCTCAAATGGAAATTAAATGAGGAGGTCTTCAAGGAATTGATCCATTTCTGGGGAACACTTCAAACAGATCTACTTGCCT
The DNA here is from genome assembly GCF_019279795.1 of Protopterus annectens. Classification (NCBI taxonomy): domain Eukaryota; kingdom Metazoa; phylum Chordata; order Ceratodontiformes; family Protopteridae; genus Protopterus; species Protopterus annectens. The sequence goes on along the minus strand of NC_056739.1, from coordinate 1,743,555,766 downwards.
CCTTTCAAAACAGAGACCTGAACACATTCTGCTCCATGACTCCATGCAAAGAAGTCTGAAAAACATATGCATTTTCTTTCCTGTGGCTGGTAATGTTCTTTTATGCCTTTCTACTCTTCCCCCCATATCCAGGATAATTCTGAAAGTTCAGAAGGATTCCCCAAAGGTCATTGTGGTGACTCCATTCTGAGCCAGGCAGCATTGCTTCTTCCTTTTTGTGGAATTGGCCAAGGGCAGTTACCACAAGTTTTCTTACAAACTGAACCTACTCAAGCAAGACAAGAGGAGTTTGATAGCCCCAATCTCAAACATCTTCAACTAACTTTCAAACGATTCATTTCTGATCCCTTTTAATTGCCACTTTCATAAGGAATTGCAGCAGGAACCAAAGGAGGCAACAAAACCTGCTACTTGGATATCTTATTTTGGCAAATGGAAAAGATTTTCAGGTTGTTGCCTAGTCAATACCCAGGGTCCCGTCAGGGATTTTATGCCATCGGTGCTAAAATATTCATCTGAGTTGCCATCTTCTGGCCCCTTTTATTTCTCTGTCATAGTACATGTTGTGACCATTTCAGCATGTCTGCCCATGGCTCCTCCACTTTCTTCTCTGTTTTTAGTGAAACTGTTTCTGAAGGAACTTTTTAGGTTCATAGGTTCATAGAAGGTTACTAGGCTAATGGCCCTAGAGCCCTTACAAGCCTAGCCATATTTATCCTGAGTTTCCCAATTATTGGTGGTTAGGTGAGAGAAGTTTGCAGAGGTAAGGATTCATTGTAGTTGATAACAACTTCCTCTGTCCAGGAGGGACATGAGCACACCACAGGAGTGAATTTGCGGTCACCCATCCATTGATCTAGGTTGCATTTGAAGAGGTCCAGGGAAGGGCTCTGTTTCATGTAAATTTAGAGATGTATCTGTTTCTCCAGCATGACCTGTTCATGTCAGAGGCTAGTTTAAGATCCCTAGAACAATTGACACTTGTGTAGTTTGATTTACAAATGTGTAGCATTTCCATCAGGGCCGGGTCAGAGACTGCCCTGTAAGCCAGGGACAGGTCACTCCTTAGCAACCTGTAGGAAACAGAACACAGTGGCAGGGCTTTCAGTCTTTCTGCCTAAGACTTGTTTTGTGTACCCTGTAATTTCTTGTAAAAAACCTCTGTGGTCTGTCCAATTGTTGCAGGTGTCTGGTGAGGTGTATGCAAAAGGGAGCATTGTGCTCAATTATTGGTCTGATGAGGGACGAGTAAAATGGAATTATAATATCCTTAGCTCTAGGTGAAATGCTTTTACTTATAAGATAAGCCGCATAGAAGGATTTACTTACTACTGTGGGTACATGGTGGTCAAAGTTCAGATTGCTGTCAACCTGAGTACCCAGATCACGTACCACTGGGTCTACACTTAGGGGTATGCTGTCTATAATGTAATTAGCAAGGATGTCAGCTTTCCCAAAGGGAATAATAATACATTATTTTGCATTTAGCTTTCAACATCATCAAGTCCTCCTGCCTCAGCTTCACCTGACTCACTCTATCACCAACCCCTAGCCTGTCCCTCTCTTGCAACTCTCATCTCTCTCTATGTCCCTAACTGTGAACTATGTATCTCTGACCCACACTTTCTGCAAATTTCCAAACCTATTAAATCCATTGATAAAATATTTATAGTTACTCAGTCACCTCGGCCTGGAAGAAACTTCTTGTCCATATTCGATCACTTAACAACACAATCAGTTTTAAAATAGCATTAAAGGAATATTTGCTAAAATCCTGGACCTGCTCCTGTAATGATCCTACTTGAATGCTAACCCCTCTGCCTCTGTTCTTCTCTGACCTTTATTGTTCCTTCATCATATCTCCAAGCTATGTGTAATATATCCTACTTTTCAGACTATTCCTATACCACTAACAGGTCTCCTCTCAATACATTCCATCTACTATCTTAGTTTACTCCTCAAGTACAAATGTATTTTGACTTCTTTTTTCCTAAGTTTGTTAACTGAATAATGTCATGACTTATAATCAGATTATGTGACATAACTTCTCTTCAATGTATTTCGATAAAATATTGTATTATGCTCTTTGTTTTAACTATGTATAAAACAAAACTTCATTCCTCCTATGTTAATACAACTAATACTTACTGTATTTTTAACTTTTTTACTGAGCTTTTCTCCTCGGGTCTCGGCTGAAAAAGGGCATCTGCCCAGCCAAACTAACCCGGTTAGCAAATGTCAAATAAATGAATAAATAAATAAATATTATTTATTTTGTTTTACAGTTGATTACCGGGAAAGTCCAACTGGACACAAGTCCTTTTTCAGCAGAGGCCTGGGGAGAAAAGCTACACATAGTACATCAATTTAACATTTAATTAAATTTGTATATACAGTGTGTTACAGGTAAAACAATACACATCTGTGACTTTGGCACCAATACTTTGTCTTCGTTAACCCTGTCTGCAGTATATTAACATTGTTGGGGGACTCCATGATTGCTCCCAATTTGCAATTGTCAACAAACTTGGTGAGCCACAGGCCGTTCAAGTTTGTCTGGACTTCTGAGAAATAAGTTCTGAACAGTAAGGGGCCCAGCACAGAATCCTGCGGTACTCCACTGGTGACTGGTCTTTTGATAGAGGTAAAGTCACCCACTTTGACAGTATGTGTGATGTCGCTGAGCCAGTTGACTACCCATTTAGTAATGTAGGGGTTAATTTCCAACTGAGAGAGTTTCTCTGTAATACCTGAGTGGGGGATTGTGTCATATGCCTGGCCTAGATCAAGATAGGTGGTATGCAGTGTCTTTCCCTCATTCAGGGCCTTGGTGACTTGCTTGAAGAAGTCAACCATGTTTAAGAGGCATGCTCTACCTTTAACGAATCTGAACTGGGTTGGGTTTAGAGTTTGGAGATCACCTATGTTCTTGTTAATAAGGCCCATATTGATTCTTCCATGGCCTTGCAGATGAGGCTAGTCAAGCTTATGGGACTATAATTCCCAGGGTTGGTTGATGGTCCCCTTTATGCAATGGGATCACTGTTGCTGTCCTCCATTCTGCCAGAACATAGCCTGTTTGCAGCTGTGGTTAAACAGGGATTCAAGTGGGTCTTCTATGTCATGCTTTAAGTTATTTAAAAGACAACCTGGGATGTTGTCTGGCCACACTGATGGCGTGTTGTTGGCCTTGCAGAGTGCCAAGATGACCTGCTCTCTTGAGGTAATAGGCTGAGGAATGGTGGCTGGCATACTTTGGGAGATAACTGGAGGGGACAGGGGGTTGAAACTTGTTCCAAATCTGTCATCTAACAGGTTGGCTATTACCTCCAGTTGATTACCGGTGGTGCCATTCACAACCAGTTCGGTGCATAGCTGGGTATTCCCTTTTAGATTTTGGACATAGTTAATGAATGTCTTGTGATTATCCTTAGCTACAGAGGCTATTTTTGCTTTGTAATTAACTTTGGAGGACTTAACAAGATTTCTAATTTGTTTGTTTAAGCTAGAGAGGGATTTTGTCCTCTTCTGAGCCAGTTCTCTCTTGTTCTTGGACATTAGTTTCTTTCTGTTGTTGTATAGCCTGTTTATACTAGGGGTCAACCAGGATGGCTTGTTTTTTTGGCAAGACATGTTATTAATCCAGTCAGGTACAGACAATTCTATACAACTGCTTAAGTGATTATACAGGACATTGGTGTATACCTCTGCATAGCAATCCATGTTATCTGCATTTGAGGGGACTTTGAAACTTCTTATACCATCATTTAGTAGGAGGTAATTTGTCTTTGAAAAATTCTTAAGCATTTTTTCAGCTTGATGGGGTGTCTGGTCTTATAATTACATCAAACGAGACTGATTTATGGTCCGATCTTACCAGGGAGGACATCACATGGGGGCTCTCCCATGTTAGTGAATACTGTGTTCAGGGCATTTCAACCTCTTGTGGGTATGCTGATGTTCCAGAGTATTTGCATTGACAAAGTCCAAGAACCTCTGAGCCAGCATGTTTGCGGTTGTGTATGTTTCCTAGTCGATGGTAGGATAATTAAAATTACCTATAAGTAAGGTGTTGGGCCATATGGCAAGTGACTCCAGTAAGTCTAGGTATGCAGTATTCCTTTCCTGTTTCATTGAGGGGGACCTATAACTAGATATGGTGTGGTAGGGGGCATTGCCTATAGTTAGTTGGACATGGAGTAGCTCAAGAGTCATACTGTTTGACCAGTCTTGAGGTGTACTTATCCTTACTGAAAATGGATACACCTTCTCCTTTGGCTCTTTCACACTCAGTTTGTGGTCTGAACGTATGGAAGTCATTGAAGCCCTGCATGGTTTGGGTGCTTTCCGTGCCTTTGAACCATTTTTAGTGGCTGCACAGATGTCAGCATATTCCAAAGTGAAGAGTGCTTCCAGGGAGTGCAGTTTCTTGTTTAGATTTCTAGCATTAAGCAGCAGTACCTTGAGTTTATCTAGAGAGGATTTTGTTATGTCGGGAGATTGGTTATTTTAACACTGCCTAAACAAGACACAATAGGGGTGGCTAATGCCTTTGCCAGTATCAAAAAGCCTAGCAGAGACAGGTGCAGACCATCTCTTGCAAAGCAGCGTGGCCTGTTGACCATGTCTTCCCAAGCTGACAGATATTGGATCCCCTTGGACTGACACCAAAAGCTAAGCCAGTTGTTAAAGTCAGACATTTTTTGTTTGTATTATGGCATCATCCTTGGAGAAGGTAAAATGCTGCTTAAGGCTAGGCTTATACCTGCCCGTGACACACAATCTGAGACCTCAGTCGTATCTCTCTTCATATCGTCCAGTGAGGTTACATCTCAAGTAATTTACCCCAGCATGGACTGTGAAGGAGTCATACCAGTACTTGTGGTTGAGTGACTGAGTGACTTGATGGATCCTGGCACCTGACAGGCAGCTAACTGTAACCTACTCCTTATCCAGCCTGTTGAAGGGAACTGTCTCAGAATGGAGTACCTATGACCAATACATTAAGTTTTGAGGTGTTAAGCCATATCAGCTTATTTGTTGAGACACTGATGTGTGTATTTTATTATGTGTTTTGGCTGTTTTTTGCATTGTTATGTGTGTAAGTGGTTTCCATTTAGGAGGCCTCTGATCCTTTGGTAAGTTACTAGTGAGTACCTCCGCATATATGGGTTTATGTGTCATGTCCTTATTTCATGTGAGAAGTGTGTGTGTGTGCTGAAAACCTGTTTGACATTCGATCTTTCCTTATGTGAGAGTCTTGCCTACAATTTCATAGTGTAACTACATCTTTCACATGAAGTATTTGTTTTGTATCAGGAATAAGTGACTGTCAGTATAGATGAGACAATAGCTACATTGCCTCAGGATTCCCATATCTATCAGGGTGGCCAGAGAGATGGTGGGAAAGTACCAGTCCATGATAGCAGGCTGTCACTGTATGTTTTATTAGGGAAGGGAATGGGTTAATTTGACAGGACTGTGCTGGTGGTGCCGAGACTACAAGCGGGACCTATGCATTGTGGAGACTAAGGTTGATCAATAAGCAACTGAGGTGCACTTAGAGCAGCAGAAATGATTGAAAGGGTTTCATTGACAGCTGTTTAAGGAAAAACAGAGCTTCTAGGCTTTTGCATCTATACAGGGCACTGCTAACAGCTGTTGTATTAGGTTCATAGATTAGTACTAAACTAACTGCCCATATGGGCCATTTTAAACCTAGCCAGTTACCCCATGTGAGAATCAAACCCTGTACCTTGTGTCTGTAAGGTAAATACCTTAACTGTTATACCAGCCTCCCACTTCACACTATTGTGCAAAGAGCAGCACCATGCAAAAGCAAGGCTTAAATATGAGCAAAGAGAAACAAGTTTTCAGCTAATTGCCAATCAGGAAAGCACACAGTAAGCCTTCCAGTAGCAATCCCCAACTCAGACAGGTTAGTTTAGCACTCTTCTGCCACAAGGGCATAGAAAAACATCTTCTTAATGTTAAATAGTTGGTTTGGAGCCCAGTTGTAACAAGACCACATAAACTACCTACCAAACCTCCCAACTGTACCGAATAACTCGGATTGTACCGAGTTTTGGGTCCAAATACTGGGGTGCCACGATTCACGAGTGGCACCCCTCCATTTCTGACTTTTCCCAGCTTTAGTTCTTGTTTTATTTTTAAATTTTCGTACATTTTTTATTTTGCACTGACGTCATCACGTGCGCGATGACGTCAGCACCGTCAGGGCTATCAGCCTGTCGGAATTGAGCTTAAGTGCTCCAAGGACACATTTCCGGTTTTCCCCGTGATCTGCGAGTGTGAGCAGTTAGCAGGTTATTCAAACGAGCGCTTTAGCGCTTCAGAAACAAGTTTTAAGCATTAAGCTGCTCCATCTGCCAGTTCGAAGTTATTCTTCTTCGAAGTTCAGAAACAGCTTCTCGACTCGCTCTAACTAAGATGTTTTCAAATGGATTAATTTCTGGGCAGCATTCAGGCATTCGGAAACAAGTCAGGTAGGAAACCACCCCTTAAAAAAAACGAGAAAAGCATGTTGTGTTTACACTTCTCGGGTCGAGTTAAGGTATATGCTTTAGCTGTGCGTTGTGGAGAAAGGATTTTGACGGCATTTCAGAACTGTCAGAGTTAGAGGAAGTACGCTGTCGAGACTGAAGAAGGTGGTGTGTGTTAAACTGTGCTGACAATGTTTGCAGCGTGGGACTTCTGGCATCGGCTGTCTTGCCGAGTGGCACTTGGGCAAGCCTAGTGAATGTTCATATCTGTGTGTAAGAAGACTGTCTTAGCAGGGATTTATTACTGTTCTTTCAAAGGAGATGAGGCAGAAGGTAGAGCAGGCTTGGAGCTGATTTGGGCTTTATTTGTATACCCGTCACCGTGTCTTGAATAACTTTTCACTGCGAAAACAATTTCCTTTCAGAATGATGTCGCAGATGTTGGCCAGTCATTTGAGTTTCTTTAAATCAGTCGGAACGTGTTTTGTTTGTGTAGTACCTATTTGAGGTTGCTGGTCTAATTTTCTAAATACTGTACATAGAGTCCTGGGTTCAAAGCTTTTCAGTAAAATGCATGGTGAATTGGTGATAAGTAACACAACATTTTATTCTAGCAACTTTACAAAATTATACACGCAATGTTTTAAATGTGTCACTGGTAAGTCCCTACTCCCTAGCCACCACCACTTATGAGCTTTGTCAAGGTTTCTTGTGTTAAGAGTTGAGAGCTATGGTGAGACGTGAGAACTGAATTTGTATTCCCTAATTATTGGCTTTGTTTGTCCAGGGTTTTGTGCTAAAAGGTTGAGAGCTATGGTGAGAAGTGAGAACTGAATCTGTATTCCCCCATTATTGGCTTTGTCAAGGTTTTTTTGTGCTAAGAGGTTGAGAGCTATGGTGAGAGGTGAGAAATGAATTCACTAAATGATAGCCATTAAGTTTCAGTTTTCCTGTGTTTCAGGAAGCTGCTGATTTGGCATAGTGGTATGTTCTGACTGTAGTGCATAGGGTCCTGGATTCAAAACTTGCCAGTGAAATGCATGTTGGTAACACAACATTTTATTCTAGCAATTTTTCAAAATTATACAAGCAATGTTTAAAATGTGTCCTTGGTTTTTTGACCTTTTGTCCAATTGTCCCCACCCCCCAAAACTGAAATTGAAAATAAGTACAATACACTGTGCAAGATGCCTATGGCTTACACTACTGTCATTCTATTTATAGTGTGGGTGTGGAAGTAGACTTTTATGATGGAAATGTTCTGAATTGGGCAGTTTTGTCATTATTGGTTAATGTGTCTTGTTTCATTGCCTACAGTACAGCCTACTGGAAAAAAGTTCTGACAATAAATTTAAAATGTGCTCTCGCGAGTGTGTTGTATTATACAAGGAATATAATTTAATGAAGTCAGGAAGGTTTATCAAAGGAAAGAACACATGTATGTTTCTTGTTTTGTGTGCAAGGGGCAGAAGATATGAAAACGGCCCAAAGGTAATCTTTATCCACCACTGGCCAGATGCATTTTCTTTGGATGTGGTGTGGGTTTCAATGCTGTTTTAATGAATATAAGTTTCAAGGACAGAGAAGTTTTAATGCTAAGCCTCCAGATGCATTTTCTTTGGATGTGGTGTGGGTTTCAATGCTGTTTCAATGAATATAAGTTTCCAGGACAGAGAAGTTTTAATGCTAAGCCTATTTTCATTGTGAGACAGTATTGCTTTGTTTACCAGATGTTAGTGCGCCTGCATTGCTGTACAGTAAAATGTAAAAATAAAATCCAAATAATCATTGCAGAAGCAAAGCAGTATGCACACATTAGTGTCTATGGTAAATGGGGCGAAATAGCCAGGTAATGGGACATTGGTATGGCTGCAGGGGGACTCTGGTGCCATGTTTTGGTTGTCTGTTCTTCAGTTTGTGTTTGAAAGTTGGTATCCCATGATTCCATCTGAGTGGGCGGGGTTACATAATTATGAATGCAAATTATATGTTAATCAGCGTACAGATTTGTACCTATTTTTCATGGGCCTTGTCCAGATTTTTGATGTTCCCAGGTTGAGAGGTATGCTACCTACAACTAATAGCTACAATGTAGTACACTGCAATTAACTACTTAAAGAAGCAGTACACAGAATATTTTTTTTTTCTAAAAAGTGCAAAAATAGCAAATAGTTTATAAAACTGCAAAAATACAGCCACGGTATGTAAGAGACGTGCAAAGAAATACTTATTTTTCTCTTTTCAATAGTGGATTGCTCCAGTTGAAAGCAGATTCTCAGCAATCAGTAGCAAAGTCACCAAACTACGAAGTGTTCTGAGTAAATACAAGCAAAAATAAACAAGTTTTAAGCTAACTACCAATCAGGAAACCACTTAAAGCAACAGTAGATAGTACAGCGTTTTTTTTTTTTTGCTTTCTTTTTTGCTATAAAGTGCAAAAATAACAGCAAATAGCTTAAGTCATAATATGTAGCAGAATAAATGTACAGACTTCTTGCATTGGCCAGGAATCAAACTTGGGTCAACTGCTTGGAAGGCATTTATGCCCACCACTATACCACCAATGCTACACCTGAGATTTCCTTGTAAACAAGTTGTTCCTTCTTGAAATCTTAACTTTCCGCTGGAAAAAGTTAACCATGTCTCCATTTGAACCTGTTCATCAAGCAGAGTTAGGGTTCATTCCATGGAAAACTGGTCTTCTTGTTGCTTTGCCGTCTGCAAGGAGAGTATCTGAATTGCAAGCTGTGATGGTGGGTGAGCATATCTGTTTTTTTTATATCAATAAGATCTCATTAAGAGCAAATCCCTCATTCATACCCCAAAGTGGTTTCAGAGTTTACTTTGAAGCAAGCCATCAGTCTCCTAGTTTTCTATTGAGATCCTATGAATCAGAAGAAAGGATTCTACATACTCTGGATGTGCATAAGCAGCTCATGTATTATTTTGACAGCCCTAAGACCTTTAGAAAAGCAGATCAGGTATTTGTGTTTTGTGTTGGAACAAAAAAGGACATGTTAAAACAGACTCTTTCGAGATGGTTCTTCTCAGCTCTTGTCTTTTGTTATTTCCACCATGGTAAGCCAGTTTCAGGCATTATTAAGGTTCATTCTACTAGAACCTTAGATTCTTCAATGGCATATTGGAAAGGGGTGGACTCTAGAAGCAGTCATGGTCCTCTATACATTCTTTTAGAAAGTATTACAGACTGGATTCCTTTTCAAGATCCAGGACAGGCTTTGCTAAAACCTTTCTCGAGATGCTCCTGGATCCATATCCTTCCTCCTCCTAGGATGAGTAAGCATTAGTAAACAAGCTGTATAGCCCAGAGGTTAATCCAGCAGTTGGAATGGTGAGCATAGTGCAGCTCTGTAAGTTGCACTTACCCATAACGGTAAATGTTTGAATTCTCACTTCTGCAGTAGCCTCACCCACCCACCCTCCTACTTTCTTGTATAGTTAGTTGTTGGGATATAACATTGTTTGTTATTGTTTATATCTTTTAGAGATTTGGGATCAGTATGCTCCTTCTTTAGTTTTGAGCAAGAAATTCCTGAGGAAAGCTTCACTCTTACTGCTTGCTGATTTCCCTCCACAGAGCTGTCCAAACAGCAGTCAGATTGAAGATGTAGGAGGGAGCCAGAGCTTTTGTAAGCTGGCTAGTTATGTTCTGGGTAGGACACAACCTATACCATCTAAAGGTTAGTGCAGCAGTGAAGAATTTGAATACCTACTATTATGACTAAGTGCAGCTTACACAACTGTACTTTCTGGACTTGAGTCATGTAAATACAGTCATTCCAAAAGGCACCTTTCAAATTTTCTAAATTTGAGATTTTACATGAGATCTGCAGTAACCTCTTCACGTGTCATGGTTTCAGGACACAGATTTTATGGAATAGTAAATCGTCATCTCTCAAGCGTGGAAGTGCTATTTACCATGGTGGGAGAAGAACTCCAGTGTTTTCTTTTTTGCAGTGCTTTCCACGTCCCATCTTTCATGGCAGTAGTAACTGTGGGCATATCAGCCAGGAGGTGGGAGAATAACAATTGGCAGACAGTTCAGGGTTTCTGGATGCCATTGGAACTTTCCCTCCTTGTCAGTGTACTGCTGGTGAAAGCAGTCCTAATGACATTCCGAATTTCCAGGACTCTCCTGCTGTAGGAGCTCTAACTGTTCAGAGGGACAACATGACAATTGTATGGTATACCAGTAAGCACGCGAGACAGGGGGGAACTTGATCCTGCCCTTTATGCTTAGAAACAGTGCGAGTGTAGAAGTATGTAGTGTCAAGCAGCTGTTTTCTGTCTGCCACCCATATTCTTGGGGAAATCCATTTTTTGGCAGACAAGCTGAGTATGTGTCTCTTGCTAATCCTATAAACAGACCATGTTTCTCTGTGATGATGAAGAGCTTCCAAAAATGTTGCAAAGCCTAATGTGATATGTCTGGATTCCCAACCAACAGGAAAGTAGTAAAAAAGTATCTTTTTACCACAAAAAAAAACAAACAGTAAATAATACTTTAAACACTTTCTCCAGCCCACAAAAACTAAAACACAGTTTCTCCACAGAAAAAGTAGTTTAAAACAACTTTTAGCTTTTTACCACAAAAGTAAAAGATGCATTCTCATTCAAAAGTATATAAAAGTCATGAGACAATCAAGGAAATACTTTTTCCTAGCTTAAAAGTACTTGTTTTTAATAAAAAGTAGCAGTAACAAGTTTAACAAACCTGTCTTTTCAGTCATGTCAGGTCAAACTGACTAATGGTTTGCACATATGGAAGGTTCCCTGAAGCTTTGGATGCTGTCTGCCCGTTATATCCTATGCAGGATATAATTCATGTAGCTTTGGCTGTTGCAGCAATGATCATTTGAACATCTGCTTTTATGGCAAGTTTGGTTATACAACTGCACTTTGTTTTACTTTCGAGGCTGGGGTAAGTGTTTAATGTGCATTTTTTTACTGTGTTTTATCATGTAAAAAAAGTTATTTTTTATTACTTAGCTGCCTTATTTACTGTTGCTGCAAGGCTTCTCTGGAAGTCAGGCACCTTTTTTGACTTAACCAAGGAACAACTTACCCAGAAGTGCCAGAAGCTGCTAAAGGCCGGGGGGGTTAAGGCAAAAGGGGCACTTAGTGATCTAAAAGGGGATTTTTTTACCTGTCTACTACCACGGCAGAAGCATATCTGTCACACAGGATGAATATATTGTAAATATGAGTTACATTTGGAATGACTGCACAAAATTTCGTAGAGAATTATAAATGAAGTTAATGTTGCACCTGCATGGTATGTGAGCCAGAAACCATATATTCAGCAGTTAGAGGGAAAAAAAATGCATTAGTGCTATAACACACATGCTGTTGCCATACAGAGAGCAACCACCAAAGAACAGTGGTGGGAAGCTGTTAAACACTTCATTCAGACTGTGAAACACTTCAGTCAGATTTTATTTAAAGTGCGACTGAAGTGTTTAACAACTTCCCAGTGCTTGTTTGTGGTGACCACTGATTGCTGTTTCCTCTAGTGTGTAGCTAGAACTTAGTAGTGAGAGTTACTTTAATAAAAGTTTGTTAATAACCTTTCTGATGTCAGAATGGTGATTAACAAGAATGCCTTTCCCCAAGTTCAGAGCATAATCATTGTGATCCATACACTACAAGTCATTATCCTTCAAAAATAAAACATACGATGCATCACAGAATATCTATATCCAGGCAGATTCCACATCTCAGGCTGCAGAAGTGGATTTTGACACAGGCTTAGTAAGGGCTTCTGCCTTGGACCCACCTGCTCAACAACTTGCCTTGCTCAGAGGTGTGGAAAGAAGGTTGCTATAGTGTGTGTGCGTGTGTGTGTGTGTGTGGGGGGGGGCTGGAAAAAGTGAGATTATTATTTCTTAAATTCTCCTCACAATCAAACCACCTCAAAACTGTGCATGGAAGGTCACTATAACTTGTGTGGGACTGGAAAAAGAGATCTGATATTGTTAGTCCTCGTTCATTCCTTATGCATGGGTATTGGTTCCAACCTCGGAACCGAGCCGGCAAGGGAGCCCGCAGGATTTTTTGTAGGGGGGTGCAAACTCAAGCCCCGCCCATGTAGCCCCACCCCTCCGATGTCCCCGCCCACTCAGCCCCACCCCTGCCCATGCAGCCATTCCAGTGTCCCAATACTTGGCTATTTTTCCCCATTTGTCATAGACACTGTTCAAATCTCTCAGTGTGCATACTGTTTTATGCTTTACTTCTACAATGATTACAGATATTTGGATTTCATTTACAACTTTTATTTCAAATTTTATAGCACAAACACCGATAGACATTTACTAAACCTAAACAAAGGAATAGTCTTACAATGAAAAGAGACTTAGCATTAAAACTTCTCTACCTTTGAAAGCCACATTCACGAAACAACATTGAAACCCGCATTCAAAGAAAATGCATCTAGCCAGTGACAGGGTAAGTTTACCTTTGGGCTGTTTTCAAATCATAGGCTCCTTGCACACATTTTTAGAACCATGCAAAAGTTATTTGATTCACCCTCCTGACTGTATTAATTATACTATTAATTATACTATATAATAATTGAATTATATTCCTTGTATAATACAGCACCACTTGTTAGAGTGTGTTTTAAATTTATAGTTCTAAACATTTTTCCTTTAAGCAATGAAACAAATCATATGAACCAATAATGACAACCTGCCAATTCAGAACATTTCAACAATAAAAGGGCCACTCTACTCAAACTTCTGTCATACAATTCACCAATATCAATCAATATGCAGAATCTTTGCAGAAGTAAAACTCATCTGAATAATTCCACATTAAAGAGATCTGAAACCAGTGAAGAGGTTGTTGCTAGAAAACAACTTTATATTTCATTGTTTCATCTACAAATTCACTGCCTGCTGCCCTTGAAAAATAAATTGCTTACGTTATATTAAAAGAAATGGTAAGCTGGTATATTGCAATAGGGAATGGGTGGCAAGCTGAAAAACAAGTACATAGTTATTAGGCAGCTCATCCAAAGGAAGACATACACCCCCTTAAAATACACATCTACATGTTATGGGAGTAGAACCTACAGCCCTCTGTATCAAGATGCAAGTATGCTACCTGCTGTGCTGCTTTAAAAATTCTATACCACAATAGTGATACTATTTGCTAAACAAAACAATTGCACATTTTAAGCAGACTTAGCATGAGCAGCAGTAAAACTCTCTTCCCTTGAAACTCACAATTCCTTGAAAATGCACTTGAAAATAAATTCCACCTGCTAACTCTAGGGCATTTCACTCTCTCTAACACACACCTCAACCTTTAAGTGCAAGAAATCTGGACAAAGCCTAAAGTAAATCAGAACAGATTATAAATATTGTTCTCATGAACTTAGAACATTGTTAGAATAACAGGATTTATGCTAGTATGCATTTTTCTAAAGGATATTATATCTAAAACTCAAATGTCTGTCATTACTTAGCAACTTCAATACTTTTTAGGAGGAATATGGGAAAAATCTGGACATTCTCCAAAAACCTGGATAGCTGAGGGGTATGCTTCCTCCTTCTTATACATACAGACACACATACACACCATACCTCTCAATCTGTTAACACAAGAAATCTGGACAAAGCCTGTTATAACGTTGGGGATAAAGGCCCAAAACCAGGGACACATTAGAAAGTTGCTAGAATAAAAGGATTTATGTTAGAATTAAATTTTCTGAATGATATGAAGTCTGAAAATGAAATGCATGTCATTATTTATTAACCAACTATATTCAGATATAGTTGGTTACCTCAGTACTCACCATGGCTTGCATTTTCTCCTCTCTTGAAAGGCCCACTCTGCTTAACTTGTGTATTATTTCCTCAGTCACTTCACCGTGGGTTGCAAGGCAGCTTCATCACTAGTGTGTGCACAAAATATAATGCCTTCAATGAGTCTTGCAAGAAATCACATGCAAACATCATGGCACAGAGGTTCTACTGAAGATGCTGTAATTTTTTCTCATACACTAACACGACAGAAGCCAGAAACAGCTGTTATTCCACAGCCAGATGCAGCAGTAGGAAAACAAATTGCAGAGAACCAAAATAATTTGGAACCAATTGTATCTACCATTATTTACTGTGCAACCCTTGACATTCCTCTCTGTGGAAAAGAAGGCTCTGGTGGAAATTTGTTACTTGTTAGATTTTCGTATTGCGGCTGGTGACACAATACTGAAATAGCACAGTGAAACAGGTGCAGGAAATGCTTGGTACATATCCCATAGGGTGCAAAATGAGCTGTTGGCAGAATACGAACACATACTTCAAAAGGAGATTGTTTGTGCAGCAAACAGGGCAGTTGGATTTAGTGTATCGGCAGATGAAACTGCAGATATCTCAGACATTGAGCAGTTGTCACTGGGCATTTGGTTTGTTGATGATGATTGTATTCGAGAAGAGTTTGCAGATTTTGTTCCCATTGTTGTGAGAGATGCACAGTCTGTATCAAATGTCATTGTCAGTGAATGCATAAAGTGCAGTCTAGACCTGGAAAAATTACTCAGACTGGCTATGACGGCTGCTCCATAATGGCAAGCATCCAGAATGGTGGTCAGGCAAAGATTTGTGAAAAGTATCCAAAAACAGCCTTTATCCACTCGCATCTCACAGACTAAACCTTGTAGTCAGTGATCTGAATGATGTTCCTGAAATGCATAGTGCTGCTGATGTTATCAAGATTATTTTTCCATGACAGTCCAAAGCGACGAGCATTGGCACCAAATATACCTCTTCTGTGTGAGACACGATGGACCGAGAAATATAAATCCATTCATGTGTTTAGTCATAACTTTGAGAAAATATATGACTGCCTGGCTGATCTTCAGAAGAGCACTGCTGGTGAAACCAGACAAAATGCACATATGTTACTCAGTGCTTGCTCATCGTGCACGTTTCTTATTTTTCTCTTCATTATTGCAAATTACTCATCAGTTCTTGATTTGCAATCGACACACCGAGCAAACACAGTAGTCATGGATTTTGAGAGTTATTACAGAACAAGTATTTCTATTCCCTATCTTGACTCCTTAGTTTTTTCGTCTCGCTTTTCCACCATTAACACTGCTCAGTTCAACTTATTTTATCTGCATCTTAAAATGATGCAAAACCTACAACGTGAAGAATTCTGAAAACTAATTGCCATCAGTAATGAACTATATCATATTGCTACTATATCTGAATGATCGCTTCTTGTCTGATGCATTGGCTTTGAAGTTATAAGACAGCCTAAAGAATCCAATGGGCTACTACTACCTTTGTTGTCAATATCTTGCAGATCTTCTATCAATGATGTTACTGAACAAAAACAAACAAAAAAAAGTGTCAGGTATGGGATTAAAAAAAAAAAACATTTTCTGATGTGTTTCAGCTGCACCAATGATTGGCATGTGCATCATACTAACCTGGACAACAACAAAAAATAAATACATAAAACTAGTTGATTTTTGCTTTTGTACATGTTTATGCAAAGAAAACTTAATACTGCAGTAAGCACCATTATACCTCTCAACTGAACAGATTTTCGCCTCATATTTTTTGTGTGTTCTTCCTAAAATGTGTACTTTTCTGGCAAATAGCTGAGGATTGAAGTCATTAAATAATGATAAACATTTGAGTTGAAGAGTCCACATCCTTCAGCAATTTCATGCTAATGCATAACCTATTATTCTATCAACTTTCTAAGTTTGTAAGAGCAATATTTAAAATCTTTCCCTACTTGTTCCCCCATCATTTTAATCTTTGTCCAGATTTTTTGCTCTAAGAGGTTGAGACTGAGGTATGAATTCTGGATAGAAATATGTGTTTTATGCACAGTCTTCACAGTTTCCCTTAAAATGTCAATGAATCTCACATGAACTTGTCTATATTCTCCTGCTTTGACAATCTGGCTAGTGCTTTTTAGTTTTTCCTTTCTTGTCTTATTTTTAGTACATCTTCAGCATTATCTCTACTAAACATACTGTATGAACAATCAAATGTTACTACATACTATACTTTTAATTGTATGTCTAAACCATTATGCTTATGTAAATATCTTATGCAATCATATCTACAATTCAGTGCCTACTGCTCCTAAAGAATAAATTGCCCATGCTACATTAAACAAAAGTGGTAAGCTAGTATACTACAATAGGGAATGGGTGGCAAGCTGAAAAACAGGTTCATAGTTGCTAGGTATTTCCTCCAAAGGAGGACATACTCAGGACTGCAGCACCCCATCTCCTTAAAATATACAAATCTACATGCTGTGGAAGTAGAACCTATAGCCTTCTACATCAAGATGCAAGTATGCTACCTGCTGTGCTATTATATTAACACTGCTTTAAAATTCTATCGACAATAGTGATACCATTTGCTGAACTAAACAGTTGCACATTTTAAGCAGACTTAGCATGAGCAGCAGTAAATTTATCTTCCTTGAAGCTCACAATTCCTTAAAATGCACTTGAAAATAAATTCCACCTGATAATTCTAACTAGGACATTACACACTCACCACAACCTCTTAGTGCAAGAAATATGTCCAAAGCTTAACACAAATAGGGACAGATTACAAATATTTCTCTCATGAACTTAGAAAATTGCTAGACTAACAGGATTTGTTTTGGTTTGCATTTTCTAAAGGATGTGTTGCATACCCACATTTGTGCTTTGTTTGGTTTCCTACTTCAGGATCTGCATTACAACCAATGAGGAACTAACCACACAGGAGGATGTAACTGGTGTGACATTTCTTCTGTTTCATACACGTCAGTCTTGAAACTTCTATTGGTGCCCTCCATTAATACTATGTCCTTCGACACATGCATAGGGCAACTGCTACATCCACATCAACCTAGTTAAACCAGTATGTGTATATATTACCTACTGGTGAGTATGTGCTTAGTAATACTGTCTGGTTGTCTTTGTTTCCCTGCAACAGTTGCATTTCTGCTCCGCATCTATCAGTAGATTATCACTAGGAAATTTCAGGTGTGTCTTATTTTGTTCTTACTCACATATGTTATATATGCTGCAAATGTAACATAAATGTCTTCTCCCTATTATACAGGTTCTGTAAGCCACACCCGGACATGAAATCCTGGTAATTCCTTAAACTCACTAATATTGTATTCGTATAGTTGCCCCATATGTCCATGCAGAGCTGCACCATGTAATTTCTATCAGTGTAGCGAACCTGTGTCCTCTGTCTCTTCTTGTAGCATTCCACTGCCTGTTACATAGAAATCACAAACCCACATGCGTTTATTTGGAAGAACGCTTCCAAACTCCTAATGCATACAAAAACCCCTATCTAATTTTTACATCCACATGGGACAGACAGATGTATGGGATAGCAGTAATGATCAAGTCAGGGGCAGACTGCTGAGAGAGGTGATTCTGGATAAAGCCCTAGTCATGTGTAGAGCAAGTGAGCTTTCATGTATTCAGCTTAAAAACATGACTGGGAAACTGGGTTGGTTTGAAATAAAAGTTGAGCATAAAAACAAGGGTAAAATAAAGTTCAGAATTAATCAAAGAGAAAAATTATCATACACTTACAATATGGTTATCCAAGACAACACCTCATAATAAATGGACAGCCATAGACCCTACCCACTATAATCAGTGTGGCAACAGGCATGAGAAAGCAATGTTGCAGATCCAAGTAACTTTATCTGTATCCTTTGTGGATGCCATAACCATGTCGCAAAGATGGCCTATTGTGGGTGTAAACTGAAGCCTTACATCAAATGCTGCTGACTATGGATACAAGTTGGGAAAATATAAGTTGATGTTGTAGACAGTGTCCTTGGAAGGCCATCTAAAGCAACTAGATAGTCCAGCTTGAAATGCTTGTGATACACTTGGTAAATGAAAAACATTTATACTATGCAGTTATAAAATTATTTAGAAATGGACACAGGAAACACAATGACTAAGGTTAATGGAAAAAAATGTAAGTCCAGTGGTATTTAAGGGGCTAGAGACTAAAGTATGTACAATGGTCACAAAGACAGCTTACAAGTTTTTAAATGTCAGAATGAACATTTGAGTGGTCACAAATTGCAGGAAGCATGTTTCTCCTAACAAAACAGTTTAAAAAAAATCTTTTAAAAGTGCTGATACTTTTAACAGATTACATGATATTAATATTGTTATGAGAGCTTCATTAACATTCAGAAAACAAGTGTGCTATGAAATACTCATGAAATTCATAAACAAATTAATTTGTCACAAAAAGAAAAAAAAATAAAGGCTGTAAGGCTCATGAAACATTTATTTCAGCCATTGATATCCTGGTATGTTAGGGTTACCACCTGTCCCACTTTGCAAGGGACAGTCCCTCTTTGGACAGTTGTGTCCTGCAAAGAATTTGTAAAAATGGCAAATGTCCTGAGATTTTAGAGAAAAATTATTTCCTATATTTTATGTAAAAGTTGTATCAAACAGTTATTCTGTATGATCTGAAACACCTAGATATTATAAGAAACAGAATAAGTAACATTACAGGATGAATGTTGTCCCAAGGTAATTCTAAGGTGAGGAACAGCATCAGCTTGGACAATTTTAAGAATGCGTGCATCGTTAAATAACTAAATTAATTATACATAAAGGCAAAAACACACAACCTCGGCTAACTCCCAAAGGTCTCCTCCACAAAAACGAAAAAATGAAGAGTAGATAAACCAGAGTGAAGACCACCACGATGATGCAGCAAACCTTCTTTTATTACAATAACAAGAGAACACAGAGATGAGCGCTTTCGCGTACGGACTGTATGCTTCTTCAGATCTATTAAACTGTAAAAGCTTCTGTCCTTATATACTAGTACAAGTACTAATTATTAAGACCAATCATTTAATTAACATAATAATCAGTTAGTTAATTAAAGTAGCAGTCAGTTTTAGAACGAGCCAAGGAACACAGTAAAAAACGTAATGAAAGTCACTGTCTCTAAAATGTATAATGCTCCTCACTGCAGGCACTGTGTGAAAACTAGAAGCTGACATTATTCTAAAACAGTATCACATTTAAGAAAACACAATTAAAAAATCAGTTCTATATGACAAGCATATTGTAGCACTATATATGCAATTCTTCAGTCTCATCGCACATAAACTCTATATACATTTGTACCAAGCTGAAAACTTAGAATACAAGTATATAACAGGAATATCTATATATGTGAAAAAACATGTATAAGTATAAACGCTAAAATATGAGAAAAAAAACTAAAAATACTAAAATCAAGCTAAGCTTGTCGAGGCTAATAACTATATCGATAAAGTATGATAAGTAGTCTAGTCACTTGTTCGACGTAGTTTTGGGAAGGCAACAGCATTTATCATTTAGTTTCAGTATTTTTTTTTGTTCCTGGAAGTGTTGTTTACTGAGGTGCAGTCTGTGTGTGGAAGTACTGTGCAGTCAAACTCAAAGTGTTGTGTACCAAAGTCTGGAAGTATCGTGCAGTTTAAGCATAGCTCTCAACAAGAAATAATCGGAGTACTATTAACCTGAGACATTGACTGAGTAAAACAATGTGAATTAATATACATTTTCTGCGGTGAAAGACGTATGTTACTGTATACGTGTTGCCATTATTTATTACGCGTAATTTACTTCCTTTTCTCTCAAAGTCGCCAGTTTTAGATGGGATTAAGAGGGAGAGAGCAACATTTTGAATCCAAACCAGGGACACCTGGGAGGTTTGAGTTAGTGTTGTGTATTGTCGTGTGGTATCATTGTTATGTACTGAAGTGTGGATGTGCAGTAAAGGTGCTGTGTACCGAAGTGTGGAAAATGATAACAGTAATTTGGAGAACATGAATTTTATAAATAAAACAATATCTACCCATTGCTTTTATTTACTTTTGCCCCGAGACTTAGCGTTGCTCCTCCAAGATTTCTCGATCTTTTTATGAGCTTGGACAATTTTAAGAATGCGTGCATCGTTAAATAACTAAATTAATTATACATAAAGATTCCTTATATAGAATCCACTGAGTTAGTAATATCAGTAACTACTATATGAGGGGTAAGCATTCAAAACTAACTGGGAACATAAATTGTAATATTTAAGTATGTGATTTCTAAATGAAAGTAAAAAAAATATATTATTTTTTTTTAACAAAGTCTTACAACGGCGTTCATGAGAAAGGCATAACATTTTCAATTGCATCCTTGCAGTGGTTGCTGCTAAAAGACAAGCATCTAGAATGATTTCAGGAAGCACTTGGATTATCTAACGTTTCCAATGACTTCCAGGTTTTAATTCACTAAAGTTTCAAAACTTCCACTTCAGATAAGTTAGCTGTGATAACATGAGCAATAAATGTGCTTAAGACATTAATAGCATGAAACTGGGACATCTTGTGTAAAGCGTGTATGAAAAACATCATGACATCTTGACTGTGAACCAAGAAACAAAACATAAAATGCTACAAAAATAAGCTTTTATTTAGAAAAAAGTGACGTTTTATCCTTCGTACTGGCCATGGGTATGTTTCGGCCTGCAAAATCTGATGTCTGTACCAAAAATGTCCCACTTTGGACATTTGAAAAGCTGGCAACCCTGTCTACACATCCCCGGCCCTAACTACCTATTTCTTACTTGCATACACCTCTCAAACACTTAAAAACACACACGCACACACTTACCTTTCACTTGTACGCTCGTCCCAACATCTTTTAACATCCCCGGCCCTAACTACCTATTTCTTACTTGCACACACCTCTCAAACACTTAAAAACACACATGCACACACTTACCTCTCACTTGTATGCTCGTCCCAACATCTTTTAACATCCCCGGCCCTAACTACCTATTCCTTACTTGCACACACCTCTCAAACACTTAAAAACACACCACACACGCACACACTTACCTCTCACTTGTACGCTCGTCCCAACATCTTTTGGATTTGTAATTCCGCGCGCGGGCTGGAGGAGGCGGAAGCTAAAGATGTCACGTAAGCCAACAGTCGCACAGACGGAGCAGATGAAATCATGTCGCAAACACCTGTTCCATCTCTGCGACTTGACGCAAAGAAAAAAAAAAAATTTTTTTTCTAAATTAAAAGAAAATGAAGTCTCCGGGCCAGCCGAATCCAGGGGGGTGCAAGTGCACCCCCTTGCACCTGCCTGCGGGCGCCCTTGCGAGCCGGCCATTTTCCAAGCTCGTGTCAGCTTCAAACTCTCGAGCTAAACTCTTACCCACAATCTCCCTCTCCCTGTTACCTCAGATTTCATTTGCCGCGTTGCCATTCGGTGGTGTCAAGCTGCTTCTCTTGAGCTAAGTACAGTTATTTGTTAATAGTTTTTCAAATTACTTTTCTGTCAGAAAAGTTTCTATTTCATTGTCTCTTACCCTATCGCATCTAGCATACATATTTTCTTCAGGTTTTTCTGCTCTTTTCTCTACCTTTTTACCGCAAGGTATTCTCTCTTTACCATCGTTGGTAATCCTTCCCTTTTTTCTCATACCTTCGGGTATTCTTTTGTACCATTGCTGGTACCCTTTTCTATTATTTTATTTGCTGCCATGGCAGATAAGAAAGGTAGTCCGGGGTTTAAGCAGTGTTCTGATTGTGGACACAAATTTCCTACTTCTGATGCACACTCTTTGTGCGTTTATTGTTTGAGGGCGTCCCACTTGTCTGTGGACCCACCCTGTACTATATGTGAGAATTTCTCAAATAGAACTTTGTTGGAAAGGAAAAACAAGCTGTTGCTGAAGAGACTTCTTAGATCTCCCTTTTCAGAGGCTATTTCTGGGTCGGAGGCCTCAACCCCTCCTAGAGCCCATAAGAAAATCTTGGATGTTCCTACCAAGGCTAAATCTTTGCCTTCGTCCTCGGCTAGGGACTCCCGCCAACCAAAACCTAAAAAGGCTAAAGTTTCGGATTCAGAGCACACTGAGTCAGCCCCAGTGCTTTCGGTGCCTAGACCTTTGGCACCGACGCCTTCGGCTCCATTAGTGATCTTGGCTCTGTCTTCTCCTGCAGCCTTCACTATATCGGCACCGAGGGCCTCCTCGGTTCAGACTATTACCGCTGTATCGGCACCGACCATTCAGTCAGCGCAGACCTTGACCATGTCGGTTCCGACATTGTCCTCGAACCGATGCCTTTATTGTTGAATCCAGTTTTGTCGGTTCAAGCTTCGGTACCGACAACCACTTCAGCACCGATCCCTGTGTCAGTGCAGACCATGACCTCGGCACCGATGACTTCTTCGGTGCAGACACCCGTAGTCCAGTCTTTCTCGGCACCGTTGTCCTTGGTGCGGACTGGTGAGATGGTTTGCCTCTTCTGTGGACAGGCCTGGCTCTCCCTCAGTCTCCGTGAGGTCCACTAGAAGCCTTTCCGAACATGATGTGTTGCGTCTTGTGGATCAGGTGCTCTTGGCCAGAGGTATCCCAATCCTCAGGAACTATCCTTCCTTGGGAGATGATCACCCGTCTCCAAAGACCCCTTCATATTCTCCTCTTTCATTGCCTTTGAAGTCCATGGATATAGCACAGTCTCACCCTTCTGCGGTCCCCCTTATGGATCTCACTAAGGAACCACAGTTGCCTTCATGGCAGGAAAGTTTTGCTACAACCCAGGATGTCAGTTGTGACACACATAGTTTACTGCTCCACAGCCATCCAGGGACTCCAGGTCGGCAGGCTGAGCCACTTAGGGGAGGGGTGACCCCTGTCCTAGACATTCACTCCTCTTCTTGTGGACCAGCCTTCCAACTGATGGAGAAGGCTTTCGCTGCTGCTGGTGATACTGGACTGTCTATACCTCTGCCCTTCTCTGGTACACTGGTTTCACAAGTCGCACCTAGCGGACACCAGGTGCAAGGGCCTCAGGACATATTCCCTTTTCCGCTGTCTTCTCCAGCTTCTCCCGCTGAGGAGGTCCACTGGAAAAGTTTGTGTAAGAGGAAGCACATGGACTTCACAGAGGAGTCCCTCGCTGAAGACACAGATTTTGATGAGGGGGAAGGATCCCCCCGGTCACCCTCTGAGGTATCTTTTGATAATATCCTCGAAATCCTGAAACAGAGAGGTGACTGGCAGTCCTCTAATCTGACCTCTGAGGAATCTGTGTTCCTGCAGGCCTTTCGCACCCGGCCCCCTACCTCCTGGGTTACTCCACCTGCCGATGAGCTTGTCTGGCTTATCGTGCAGCGTGCTTGGAAGGCTCCTGATACCGTTGAACCTATTCCCTGGAGGCCAGATAAGATTTTGTCCCCTCCTGCTTCGGATCCTAATTGGTCCAAAGGTCTTCCTGTGGATGCTTTGGTGGTGGTGGCTGCAACAAAAAAGGATCTGGCAGAAGAAGAAAGCCAGACTGTCCATCCACCTAACAAAGAGTCCCGGGCCCTGGACAGGATAGGGAAGTGCAGCTTTGCATCAGCGACCTTTACTATCAGGTCCCTGAATTATATGGCACACTTTACCAGGCTTCAAAGGGATCTGATTTCTGAGCTCTCTGAAACCTTGGCTGGTGCCATGTCTGATGAGGTCTGTGACAAAGTGGCCTCTCAGCTAGCCACCATTGAATCAATATCTAACTCCTCTATGCGACTGATATCTCACACATTAGAAGGAGCAGCTAGAGCAGTGGGGTTCAGCTGCGGTCTTGGGACGACATGCCTGGATGCGCTTGTGCAATTTCGCGGAACCCTTTAAGGCTTCCTTTCTTAACACTCCCATTGAGGCCTCCTCGTTTGGGCCCAAAGTTAAAAGCACACTGGCCAGATGTGAACAGGACGGTAAGACCCTTTCTGCCGTAGCTGTCCGTTATTCTTCCCTTCAACGAGCTTTCTCACGAAACCAAAAGAGTGGGAAGATGGTTCAAGAAATCTCAGGGTTCTTTCAGTGACACACAGGACGAGTTCTCCCTTAGAGGCAGAGGGGGAAACTCACAGGGAAGACACTCCTTTCGGGGCATAGAAGGTCCGCATAACCAGGGTTCCAGGGATTCTTTCCCTGGTCAATCCTACCAGCGCTCTTGAAGAGCGGCCCAACTCCTTTCCTCTGGAGGTGGTTGGGGGACGTTCCTCCTTGTACCCTTCTGCCTGGCTAACCATCACCACCGATTTTTGGATACAAAGGATTATAACCAGAGGTTATCATATCCCCTTCGATCTTTGTCCTGCCCCTTCAAAAAAACCTTCCTGACGTTCCACCCAGTCAAAGGGAAGAAGCAGCACTAGAGATAGAAAAGCTGCTAAGTAAGAGAGTCATCCAAATAGTCCCTCCAGACCAGATACGATTCGGATTCTACTCGACTATTTTTGTTGCCAAAAAAAAACGGGGACTGGAGACCAATTTTGGATCTCAGTGTATTGAACAAGTTTGTGAGAGTACAAAAATTCCGGATGGTCACAATACAGTCTATCCTCCCGCTTTTGGAAAAAGATGATTGGATGTGCTCGATAGATCTTCAAGATGCGTACTACCACATAAAAGTGGACAGGCCATCAAGAAGATTTCTGCCCTTCCATGCGGGAGCCAGTCACTACCAGTTCAGAGTACTGCCCTTCGGACTGTCTATAGCCCCCAGAGTGTTCACAAAGTGCATGGCAGTTGTCACAGCTCACTTGCGACTTCAAGAATTCCAGGTGTTTCCATACCTAGATGACTGGCTCATTTCCACCCTCACCAGACATCTACTGGAAGAAGCCCTGGCATACTCTCTCCTCACTGCTCAAAGGCCTAGGCATAACCATAAACTGGCAAAAATCCAATCTCACCCCATCTCAGTCGACAGAATTCATAGGGGTTATCTTGGACACAAAGAACTGCAGAGCTGCTATTCCAGAGCACAGAATTTTAAGGATAAAGCAACAACTGATTCCAATCCTTTCAAGAGAGAGATCCATGGCTCACTCGGTTCTACAGCTGTTGGGTTCCATGGCAGCCTCCATCACCATTGTTCCCCTGGCCAGGTTTCACATGAGGCTTCTACAATGGCTACTGCTCACCCAATGGTATCCCTTTCAGTATCCTCTTTCAGCCATGATTCGTGTAACCCACAGATGCAAACAGGATTTAAATTGGTGGATGACACACAATCTGTCACAATGGTCTCGCCCCTTCTCCCCCCAGTGACCATGGATGCCTTCCTGATGGTGTGGGGGGGGGGCTATGTCAGGGACAGGCAGTCCAAGGCACTTGGTCCAAACTGAAGGCCCATCAGCATATAAATGTTCTAGAGCTGAGGCCGGTGCTTCTGGCATTGCAAGCATTCCATCCCCTGCTGCCGTCTGGGACAATTGTGATTCAGTCAGACAACATGGCAGTGGTCTTGTACATCAACAACCAAATCTTGCCCCCTTTGTCGAGAGGCCGTGAGGATATGGCAATGGGCGATGGCTACCAACCGTTTTCTTCTAGCAATGCACATTCCCGGGAGTTCCAACGTGATAGCAGACAGACTCAGCAGGTGCATTCTTCAACCTCAAGAGTGGTCCCTGAATCCCTTGATAGCGGCGGAGATCTTCCACCGCTGGGGCCGTCCTTGCTGCGACCTCTTTGCATCCCCGACTAACTACAAATGCAGCAACTACTTCGCCCTGATTCCCCCTCCGGGACAGTCACCCAGGGATGCTCTAGTCTACAATTGGCCGTCGGGTCTTCTTTATGCATTTCCACCCTTTCCCCTCATTCCCCAGTTTCTGAAGAAAGCCCATCAGTTGAAGAGCAAGGTGATCCTCATAGCACCACATTGGTCTCAACAGATTTGGTTCCCCTTCCTTTGGCCTCGCCTACTAGATCGACCATGGATTCTCCATCCAACCCCGGAGTTGATCTCACATCCCCAGAACCTGATTCATCCCAACTTGAACAGCCCGAAGCTCACGGCTTGGCTACTCCAATTCCCTTGATTGCCAGGCAATGACAGACATTTGAGTTTCAGATTTCATACCCTTCAGAAACTTCATGCTAACACAAAACCAGTTATTCTAATTCTATCAACTTTCTAAGTTTGCAAGAGCAATATTTAAAAGTTGTCCCTATTTTTGGGCCTTTCCCCCCCATCATTTATGGCTTTGTCCAGATTCCTTGCCCTAAGAGGTTGACAGGTATGACAGTATTGCCAGGGAGTACTGCTTTTATGTGCATCACACATCTTATCAACAAGGCTTGTTAACTATCCATACAACATGTCATAACACTTAACATCTGGACAAAAAAGGCATGCAGGATGCTTAGTTTTGTAGATTTCTTGTATACAACAGTCCTTTTGATTGTATCTTTATTTACTACTAATATCATATACTGGGTTGTGTAATAAATAATGTTAAATATGTCCTTGCAGGCATACCCCTCAAACTTTTTAACTTAAGTTTTAGCTACTGGCTTCATCCCTGGTGAGCGGCTCACTGTAGTGGTGATGCCCCTTCATAAGGGTGACCTTACAAGTGACCTGGATAATTAAAGTACTGTCAGCCTTAAAGGCCTCATCTGCAAAATCATGGGGTGTATTATAAGTAACCCCATAAAATGTTATAGCAAGACTCTTGTTAGACTTGAACCCTGATAGTTTGGCTTTAACCTAGTAAACTTCTTCATAAGTGTTACAGAGGCTCTAGATGATGGCCATGCAGTGCACATAGTGTAATTTGACATGGTAAAGGGCTTCAACACCATTCCAAATGCTGACTAAGCTAATCACTTTAAAAACTGACCTGTATGTGGTTAAATGGATAGCAAACTGTTTGAAAGACAGAGCCCAAACAGTATAAGCTTGCATATACCTCATCAGTAAGTATTAATGTGACCAGTAGTGTCCCTCAGGGCTCAGTAGTAGGACATCTCCACTTGGATCTCAAAACAGAGAGCCAAGACCTCTGGCTAACAAAGTTTGTAGATGACTGTAAACTGGAGGTTGGTGTTATTCAACCTATGACAATCAAACTGTCCTGAATGAGCACTCCATAGTAAACCTTTGGGGTACTAAAATGGGCTGAAATGATAAAAAGCATAGTATCATCACTTTTGTTGGGCAACTCCTTCCCTAATCATAGTGTATGGACAAGACACTACTACAAAATAAAAATGTCACGGATCGTGGTACGTGGGCTGATAGCCCCCTCTCTTTTGACCATCATGTGACAAGGGTTGTCAAGAAATTTTTCTATTTAACCCACCTAATTGCCAAAGGAATATCATCATGATATAAAGAGGTAATCACTCCCTTATACTCAGCATTGATCAAGGCAGTTATCAAGTACAGTGCCGTCTTTGTAGTTTATCTTCTTAATCATATCAAACAATTAGCAAAGCCCCAAAGTTTCTTAACCTGAAAGATCACAGGCCTAAAGTTTCTGAGCTACCAATATAGGCTGGAAGCTCTTTCTCTCTATCAGTATCTTACAGACTTTTGAGGAGAGATCTCAGTCATCACTTATTGCACCATTAGAGACCCATTTGTCGTAAACCTCCTGTTTTTCCACAAGTCCTCTATCTCTACTACTACCAGAACCAGGGATATAAATCTTCACCATCAGAAATACAACACTGTAGAGAGGCACCACCTCCCAAACCTTTAGAATAAACTTCTCCTACATGTTAAGCAGTACTATTCATTATCTCAATTTAAATATAAATTAAATGACTAGATAGTTATCCACAAATTTACCCTGTGTTTGACTGGGATGGCCGTCCTGGAGAAAAGAGATGCTGCCTGAGGGAGTGGCAAGAGGTGAATGCTCATAAGATTCAGTGATCTTAGAATCTCTATGAATATATGAATCTAAACTGTTTTTATGGCTTACTCCCACAACTCGTCAGAAAATCACTGCCTACCCCCAAAATTATCCTGACTAGCATAAAGTGGGTCTAAGAGAATGAAAGAATAATTAAATGCAGTAACATAATTACTGCCTTGGAAATCAGTCTAGCTGGAGTGAAAAATACCTGTCTGAAAAAAATCTGCTTAATAACAGGCTGTTAGACAGCAAAGCCAAAGCCTGTCTTGTTACTCAGTGGGTGAAAGGCAATGAACATGCAGGTCTCTTCCAATTTATGGAATTAAAACTTTACTTGAAGAACAAACCTCTCAATTGTACAAATTATGTATGTCAATGTAACGTCTTGTCAGACTTATGTAAATTATTGATCTGATGTTGTCAAATTTTCATTCATTCCTCCACTTGTGGGTTTTGGATCCGACTCGTCCACTTTCCAAGATGAAGATTTGAAGCTCTAGCTTCTCCTATCTTTCTCTCTCCCATAATGCCTCATTCCCACAGATTACCCCAGATCTCATTTGTCATTCACATGAAAAGCATCAAGGTTGCATCACTAGAGCTCCTTCCAGTTGTTTAGTGAATATTTATTTTTTCTCTTTGTAAGTCAGCTTTTAGCGGTTCCTGACTCTTATTGTATTCTGTCACTCCCCTTCTAGTTTTCTTTTTTGATTTTTAAAAGTAAAAAAAAAAAAAATAGTAGTATCTTGCACTTCCTTTCCTGCTTATTTTCTTCCATGTGGTCCTTCTGTTCCTTTTCTTCTTTCTCTGCTCTTTTCTAGGTTTCTTTCTGTTCTGGGTTTGTCATGGCTAAAAAATCTGACAAACCTTTGGGTTTAAAAAAGTGCACTTCCTGTGGGCACAAGATCCCATTATCTGATGCCCATAGGAGGTGCCTCTACTGTTTAGACCCAGCTCATTTAGATAGTTTCTGCTTGGTGTATGAAGGGATTAATCTGTGGGCATTGGTGGACCATAGGAACAAGCTGGTGCTTAAAGGGTTGCTTCTTTCTTCTGATGCTCCTGCTCAACCTTCTACTTCAGGGGCTCAAACCCCTGCTAAGAAGCACATGGAGGCCAGGGACAAGAGAAAACATTCCCTTGAAAGGTCCTCCTCTGAACCACCAAAAAAGCCACTTAAAACATCAGATCCAAGGCCTTCGGATCCAACCATCCTGGCTTTTTTTCCTTTTGGCTACCCATGTTCCCATTGCTACTCCGGAGCTGTGTTTTTCAGTGCAGACATCTCCGTGTTCGGAGACATCCCCCAAAAGAGTGTCCAGGCCACCTTCAGCATCCTCCTCCTTCAGGTCATCCCAGAGCTTATCTGAGCATGAGGTGGATAGATTGATGAGGAAATTTCTGAATGCAGAGATCCAGATGGGAGTTTTGGCAGCTCCATCCTCTTCCAGATCTGTGAGAAGACAGTCTTCATTCTGTCCCATGGCTCCTTCTCCGATCCAACCTCCTGCTTCAGATTTGTTGGATCCGATGGCCCTGAGAACCGAGACTTTGAAATGGTAGTGGTTATTACTTCCAGTCCAACCACTTCCCTGATGCGCTCTACTCTGACGGCATTGGGGCCCAGTGCATCTCAGAGCCGAAGCTTAGATGTCAGATCTGGGAGGTTTGCTTCAATTCTGAAGTTTTTTGAGCTGTCCCTTCCTCTCAGAGCCTCTGTGTTCAACAACTCGGCTCTGACTCCCCCCTCAGAACTGAGGATTGCAGGGACTCCAGAGAAGTCTGCTGCGACAGCTTCAGTGCCAGAGTGGCCACTGTCAGGTTATTGTAGTCCACCTGCTTTCGAAGTGCTGGAGAGGGCCCTGTGCCATCCTAGGGGATTCCTGGTTTCCCCTCCATCGGACCCAATCCCTATATGCATGGAGTCTGTGCTTGAGACCTCTCATCTACCACTGGGACAGCCTGTGCTTGAAAGCCTTCAGTCCTTCCCTACTGTGGAACCCCAGATTTCTTCCAAGACCTCCCTGGAGCATCCCACTGGGGAGGCCCCTCAGAAGAAGAAGTGTAAAAGGAGATACTTGGATTCCCCACAGGAATCTGTCACTCGTGGCACTGACTTCAAGGAAGGGGAGGGGTATCCTAGATCTCCACTTGATGATGTTTCTTTTGCAGACATCTTAGACAGTTTCCATCAGAAGGGTGGATGATCCTCCCGAAACCCTAACCCAGAGGAGACAGTGCTTTTGGAGGCTTTCAGCACAGGTCCATCTACATCCTGGGTGTCCCCCCTGGCAGATCCTCTTATTGACTTAGTTTCTTCCAGGGTATGGAAGGACCCGGACACTGTAGAGCCCATACCCAAGCAGGCTGACAAGATGTTAAGCATTCCCTTGGACAACCCCCACTGGACTAAAGGGGGCCCAGTAGATGCCATGGTTGTCATTGCAGCCACAAAAATGAGTTAGCTCAGGAGAGCTCCTCTGTCCATCCTCTCTAACAGGGAGCCTAGGGCTTTGGACATGTTCAGAAAGAGAGTTTACTCTTCATCCACCTTTGCCTTGTGAGTGTTTGTCCCACTTTACCAGACTACAAAGAGACTTAATCAAGAAACTTTCTAGCTTGGTCCCAGAGTCCATGTCTGATGAGGAGCACAATGCACTCTCCTCCAGAATGGCCACTTTTCAATCAATATTCAACTCATCTATGAGGCCGGTTTCCCATATTGCGGAAGGCATCTCAAGGGCAGCCACTTCAGGCATTGCCATTAGACATCATGCCTGGATGTGGTTGTGTGACTTTGTGGAACCCTTCAAAGTGTCATTTGTCAATATATCTTTTGATGGTTCATCATTGTTTGGTTTCACATTTCGAGACACACCACTCCTGGAGAAGGATGAAAAAACCTTGTCTGCTGTCAGAATCTGATTTTCTACACCACAGAGATCATTTTCCAGGAATCAGCATGGGGGTAAAACACTGTGGTTCCAGAAATATCAGGTCCTTTTCAGGAGGCTTTTGGAGACTGTTCCTCTAAATGCAGATGGGGAAACAGTTATAGTGCTGGTCACCATCCCGGAGGCAGAGGGGCTCTGTGAAATCAAGATTCTTGATATTCCTTTTTGGACAGACCTTTGCAGTACCTTTGAAGGGTTGCCCGGCTATCCTTCTCTGGAGGCAGTCGGGGGCGGGGTGCATATCATTGCACCCAAAAGTCTGGATAGCCATCACAAATGATTGATAGGTGCAAAGCATCTTATCCAGAGGCTACTCTAATCTATTTTTAACTCTTCCCAAGCCAAAGAATCACCTCCCAGATGAACCACCCAGGAGGCAGCAGCAGTAGAAATCACAAAGCGGCTCCAAAAAAGAGTCATCCAGGAGGTCCTTCCTGATCAAGATGGATCAGGCATTTACTCAAAGTTCTTTTTAGTACCAAAAAATACAGGGGATCTAAGGCAATTTTGCACCTAATATCTCCGAAAAAGAAGGTGAAGTATTCCAAGTTCAGGATGGTCATGGTCCAGTCCATCCTATCTTTTCTGAATATGGATGACTGGATGTGCTCAACAGACCTGAAAGACATGTACTATCATATCAAGATGAACAGGTGCTTCAGATGGTATCTTCATTTCAGACTGTGTGCTAGTCATTATCAGTTCCAGGCACTGCCATTTGGTCTCACCACAGCCCCCAGGGTGTTTACCAAATGTATGGCAGTAGTTGCAGCTCCTCTCAGACTGCAGGGAATCCTTGTCTTTCCTTATCTGGATGACTGTCTCCTAACCACTTCGACCAGACATCTACTTATTCACTCCAGGGACTACCCGTCACGGCTTGCCCCCATTCTAGGCATAACAGTCAACATGCAAAAGTCTCAACTACTGTTGGGTTAACTGATAGATTTTATCTAGGGATATTTAGACACGACCAGAACCATGGCTTACATACCACCAGACAGAGTGTCAACCCTCAGGTGCCATGTCTCCCAGATTTTTGCAAGGCCCAATTCTCCGGCAAAATTGGTGCTCAGGACGTTGGGCTTGATGGCTGTCACAATAACCCTATTATAGACCGCACAGTTACACATGTGAATACTACAGTGGATGTTGTCAGTCCAATGGTCTTTACACGGTCACACACTAAATCGTCCCCTCAAGCTATCATACGTATGCAAGGACTCTCTTCTGTGGTGTCTACACTCCTCGGAAGTCATCCAAGGCTGTCTCTTTGTTCTCTGTCCACCAAACGCCACTCTGACCATGGATGCCTCCCATATGGGAGGGGGGGTATTTTCTGGGATGGACTGTCCAAGGCATGTGGACTTCTGAGGAGACTAGTTTGCATATCAACGTCCTAAAGATGAGAGCAGTTCTTCAAGTGTTGCAAGCACTACACAGCTTTCTCCCTCTAGGGACCATTGTGATCCACACAGAAATAGGGCTGCCTTTGACTCTGCGGGGCTCTGGAATATCCTTTCATGATGGCCACCCTAGGTTATCGTAGCTGGGGATGCCCACAGGTGGAGGAATGAATGAAAATTTGACAACATCAGATAAAGAAGTTATGTTCTTACTATAACATTCCATCTGTGTTGTCTATTTTCATTCTTTCTACACTTTCCTGCCCTCTTCCCCCTGTCCAAAATTCTATAAGACCTGGTGGAGAGTCTTGGAAAAATCACAGTTCCTTTTTGACCTCCTGGAATACTTTTCTCGCTCTTTTTCTGTCCCGCCTGGTGAGTTTATTAAAATTTATAGATAGGGGTATATTGTTGTCCTATGCGAATGTTAGGGGCAAACAAGATCTGACTTAATCTGGGGGAATGAGGCATTATGGGAGAGAGAGGAAGAGCTTGAGCTTTGAATCTTCAGCTTGGACAGCAGCCGAGTCAGATCCAGGGTTGGATCTGGAACCCACAGGTGGAGAAAGAATGAAATAGACAACACAGATGGAATGTTATGGTAAGAACATAACTTTTTTTTACTGCTCTTGATCCCAGGTTGTGGCTGAAAAGGTTCAATAGATCAGCCCACCTACCTGGTTAACAAATAGCAATAAACAAATAAGTGTCCAGAAATTTACAAAATGTTCCTGATTTTGCCTCATATTTTTACCCTGTCCCTTGTAAAATGTTTGCTTTTCTGGTAAATCACTCAGGATCAAACCTGTCACCTTTCCAGAATTTTGCAGAATGCCCAGATTATTGCCTCATATTTTTGGTCTGTTTTTTATAAAATGTGTAATTTTCTGACAAACCACTATGGATGGTGCTCACTAAATAATGAGACATTTTTGTCTGAGACTTTATAACTTTCAGAAAATGCATGCTAATGCAAAACATGTTATTCTAGCAGCTTTCTAAGTTTATAAGAGCAATATTTAAAACCTGTCACTATTTTTGGCCTTGTACCCCCCCCCCCATTATTTTTGGCTTAGTCCATGATTCTTAAGCAAAAGTTGAGACATATACAAAGGATTATACTCAGTTACTGATGCCAAATATTAAAGTTTCAGACTTCAGTTGTTCAGAAAATGCATGTTGATGCAAAATATGTTCTATTAAATTTTAAGTTAATTAGAAATGTGTAAAAATTATCTCTTTTTTTTTGTCTTCATTCCCTGCTATTTTTGGCTTTGTCCAAAATTCTTGAGGAAAGAAGTGGATAGGTATGCCTCAGAAACACTTGCCTAGGCATTTCCATAGTAACCATAAGCTCGGGCAGTTGGGGAAAAAAAACAGTTTATTACACAAATCATGTTTTTCCAGCAGCCTGTGCTGCAGTTACCTCAGAAGCACCAATGGGAATGTTTCCATGTAATTTCTTCATTGGCAGCAGTTCCAGGGCACATTGGACAGCTGTTGAAAGTGTGCCCCTTCCACCCTGTAGTTCCAACACCCATGAACCTACCAGTTCCTCAGTTTTACTTTCTTCCAGCCACAAAAAAAAGACTATTAAACAGCCAGTGCCACCAGCACAAGCTGATAAAATTCCTGACACACAGTTAGGCAGTTTTGCAGTGGCCAAAGCTGGTTCCTTGGACCACTCATTTTTTCTTGGGTCCTGCTGGTCTAGTCCCTAAAGCCACTATGGACCAGGGAGTTAAACATGTCCTCTGTGGCTGTTGGAGTATCCTGGGAAGGCAAGGGAAAGTCACTTTTATCAGTGCTGAGATATGGGACAGGGAATGTCAGTCTGCTTAGCCAGAAAGCTGTGCCCATCCCTATGTTGTCTTTGGCTGCAAAATGTGTGTCTATTTCTTCTGCCTTTCCTTTCAAAAAGAAGCAAAAGCTTAAACATGCGTCTTCTCCTGTCACATTTACCCAGGACAGGAGTAATTTATTGGGCTTAGCTTAGGGTTTAATGCAGGCTTTTGACCCTTCCTGTGTGGTTCTTTCTAGTAAAAGAAAAAGGAATTTTCATTTTTTACAAGATTCAAGACTTGGACCCTTAAATTACTGTGAAAGCACAGATTATATGTCATGTCCTCAAAATTCTAATTCAGATTCTGAGGAAAGTGTGGCTTTGGCCAGTTATTTTAAATTATTCTCTTTCTCTGAAACTATTTCTAGAATTAATCAGATGTTTCTCCATCCCTCAGGAAGTATTATGATCTGTTACAACTGGAATTTCTAGAACCTAATTGTATTGCTCCTGTTCTGTCTGCCTTGGAGGATGTTTTTCTCACAGTCTACAATTCTCTTGACAGCCAGCCTGCTGCTCCCAAGCAAGTAGATAGACTTTATAAGGTGCTTTAGCCTTTTAAACTTTTATACACATCCCAGATCTGACCTAGAAGGTATTGCTTTAGTGAACCCAGCTACTGCCAAAGATATGGTTAATATTAATCCCTCTCCTCCTGGCAAGGAAAGGAAGGCTTTTGATAATGTGGGGGGAAAGTGTATTCTTCTGCAGCACTTGTTTTTAGAATTCTCAGCTTTCAAGCTCGTGTTTAAATATGTGCTTGCCACTTGTGAGAATATGAGAAGTATTTTGGTATATGTTTACTTTTGTGAGGCGAAATGTGGTTTAAGTAACGTGTCTTCTGTGTGTCAAGTAACTACCTACTATTTGAAATGTGCTGATGATTCTACTGATGCCACTTCCAGGGCTGCTTCCATTGGAACTGTTATAAGGAGTTTTGCCTGCATCCTCTCTTCGATATAGAACTAGTTTTCGGACCGTTTGCTGCAGAGGTAATTAAAAAGTGTGATGAGTAAGGTAAGCTGATTCAAGGACTCTCAGATTTTTCAGCCCTCCTTCGATTTTGTCAGGGGATTCAGTGCTTCCTTTACAACTTTCTTTGAAAATCAAAATAAGCAGTCCCAGCAAGCTGCTGTAAAGCTAATTAAAGAAAATAATGGCTATAAGTTTCCAAAAAGAAAGCAGGACCCTCCCCAGAATAAATTGCAGTCTAATAGGCCTGAATGACGACATGAAGGATTTCCAATGCCCTCCCGCCTTGGCAGTCCCTTAATCTTTCCAGAAAGTCTCAACATCCATTTCTATCTGTGATGACAGATTGTTGCAGACAAATGTGCTCTGAAAATAATCCATCAAGATTACAGATGGCAGTGCGACTCTCTCTTCACCCAACAGCGCAGACTTTTCTTTTCCCTCCTTTCATTCAGCTTATGCTGGCTTGAGGGAGGTAAAAGCTGTCCTTCCTCCTCAGTTAGGGGAAGGGTTTTATTCCAAGATGGTACTGGTGTCAAAGAAAAAACATTCTTGGAGGCCAGTTCTGGATCTTTCCTTTCTTAATCAGTTTGTGATAGTTCCCAAGGTCAAAATAAAATACTGTTTCTTTGTAACGTGCTACCCCTTATTCTTGTTTTGAGTTTTCCAGTGACTTTAGATGTAAGCGATGCATATCATTACATTCCTATAATTCCAGATTTCAGATGTTTCTTAAAGTTTCCTGTGTCTGGATCACATTATCATTTCTCTGTGTTACCCTTTAGTTTATCTGCCACTCCAAGAGTGTTCACAAAGTGTTTGGCTCTTTTGATAACTTACTGAAGACTACAAGGTAATCACTCTTTTTTCATATTTAGTTGACTTGCTTATCTTTATGGAATATTTTCCAGAGTGTATTTGGGAAAGGGACAACCTACACAGGCTAAGATTCCAAGAGAACTTATGTAAGTCTTGTCCGACTCTTTCTCATTGGATGTTTTCCTGGTGTGCCTCCTGGGCATCTCAGTTCAAAGAGCTTTTCTTCCACAGGAAAAAATAGATCTGTATTTAGATCTTTTCCTGAGTTTTTCACTTCAAACTTATCGTTTCACAGGTGGGGTATATGCTAGGCTAATGACTACCAGGGCCTTTATAAGCCTAGCCATGCAATCCAACCCAATTGTGCCCTTATCTAGCATGGGCATTTATTAGAAAGGGATATGTTGGTCAGGAAGTTTCTAGAAGTTATGGTGGAGGGGGGTATGCTAGTTTGGACATTACTGTCTGTTTCTGTCTATAAGAGACATGGGCGCCAGAACCAGAGTGAATTTCTAATTTCCCATCCACTGGTCAATCTTCTCTTTCAGCTGTTCCCGTTAGGGGTCGCTACAGTGGATTATCTGTTTCCATTTCTTCCTGTCCTCTGCATCTTGCTCTGTCACACCAACCACCTGCATGTCCTCTCTCACTACATCCATAAACCTAATTGTAAGCCTTCCTCTTTTCCCCTTACCTGGCAGCTCCATCCTTAGCATCCTTACCCAATATAGCCAGCATCCCTCCTCAGCACATGTCCAAACCAACGCAATCTCGCCTCTCTGGCTTTGTCTCCAAACCGTCCAACCTGAGCAGACCCTCTAATATACTGATTCTTAATCCTGTCCATCCTCGTCACACCCAGTGCAAATCTTAACATCTTTAACTCTGCCACATCCAGTTCTGACTCTTTTTGTCAATGCCACTGTCTCCAACCCATATAACATAGCTGGTCTCACTACCCTCTTGTAGACCTTCCCTTTCACTCTTACCGGTACCCATCTGTCACAAATCACTCCTGACAGTCTTCTCCACCTATTCCACCCTGCCTCTCTTCCACATTCCCCATTACTCTGAACTGTTGATCCCAAGTTCTTAACTCATTAACCCCGACTACCGTCACATAGCATCTCCTTGCTTACATCCGAGCGTGCTATGAGACATGTGGAATTTTATGCTGTTACCCCCGAGTGCCTTTTACAGGTGCGATTTACTTCCCAGTCCTATTTCAGCCCCATGTTTTGAAAACTAAGTTGAAAAAGTAACTGAACTTTGCCAGTCACCTTCTCAACTTAGTTTTCACATTGCAGTAACTGTATGTTTATATTTAATATTTTCGAGTAAATCGGCTTTTTTTACACTAAGCCAATTCTGCCTGAATTCCTTGAAGCAAATGGTGGCAGTCAATCAGGTTAGCGAAATCCAAGCCACCACTTGCAAAACACCTTCACCCCCCCCCCCCATACCTGTTGCCATTGTTCTTCTAGAATAAATACAGGGGTCCAGCAGCTAATATTCCCTTTTGTGCCTATCAGTTGAAGAATTGACTTGTGTTGCTGTTGGATCCATCCATTTCCTGTTCCAATCTCATCTTAGAATAAATCCGTGAAGCAGTGAACTATTCCAACTGACCCGCCAGTTTCACAACTGTTTTAGCTGCAGGTGAGTTTGTTTTTTTTTTTGTTTGTTTGTTTTTTCAGTAGGCAATGATTTTCAACTACAAACTACAGGATGGATAAGGTACAGGAGAGAATGAAGAGTGCATGCATGTGAATTCAGAAAAGACTGCATGTGAGCATGAGAGAATGAATGGTACAGGAGAGAATGAAAAGTACATGTGTGTGGATGCCGAAGAGACCGTGTGTGTATGAGGGAATGAATGGTACAGGAGAGAATGAAGAGTGCATGCATGTGAATGCAGAAGAGACCGTGTGTGTAGGAGGGAATGAATGGTACAGGAGAGAATGAAGAGTGCATGTGTGTGAATGCAGAAGAGACTGAGTGTGTATATGAGAGAACGAATGGTACAGGAGAGAATGAAGAGTACATGCATGTGAATGCAGAAGAGACCATGTGTATGAGAGAATGAATGGTACAGGAGAGAATGAAGAGTGCATGCATGTGTATGCAGAAGAGACTGCGTGTGTGTATGAGGGAATGAATGGTACAGGAAAGGATGAAGAGTGCTTGCATGTGAATGCAGAAGAGGCCGTGTGTGTATGAGGGAATGAATGGTACAGGAGAGAATGAAGAGTGCTTGTGTGTGAATGCAGAAGAGACTGTGTGTGTATGAGAGAATGAACGGTACAGGAGAGAATGACGAGTGCATGAGTGTGAATGCAGAAGAGACCGTGTGTGTATGAGAGAATGAACGGTACAGGAGAGAATGAAGATTGCATGAGTGTGAATGCAGAAGAGACTGCATGTGTGTATGAGAGAATGAATGGTACAGGAAAGGATGAAGAGTGCTTGCATGTAAATGCAGAAGAGACTGCGTGTGTGTATGAGAGAATGAATGGTACAGGAGAGAATGAAGAGTGCATGCGTGTGAATGCAGAAGAGACCATGTGTGTATGAGGGAATGAATGGTACAGGAGAGAATGAAGATTGCATGTATGCGAATGCAGAAGAGACCGTGTGTGTATGAGGGAATGAATGGTACAGGAGAGAATGAAGAGTGCATGTGTGTGAATGCAGAAGAGACCTTGTGTGTATGAGAGAATGAACGGTACAGGAGAGAATGAAGAGTGCATGTGTGTGAATGCAGAAGAGACTGCGTGTGTGTATGAGAGAATGAATGGTACAGGAGAGAATGAAGAGTGCATGCATGTGAATGCAGAAGAGACCGTGTGTGTATGAGGGAATGAATGGTACAGGAGAGAATGAAGAGTGCATTTGTGTGAATGCAGAAGAGACTGTGTGTATGAGGGAATGAACGGTACAGGAGAGAATGAAGAGTGCATGAGTGTGAATGCAGAAGAAACTGCGTGTGTGTATGAGAGAACGAATGGTACAGGAGAGAATGAAGAGTGCATGCATGTGAATGCAGAAGAGACCGTGTGTGTATGAGGGAATGAATGGTACAGGAGAGAATGAAGAGTGCATGTGTGTGAATGCAGAAGAGACCATGTGTGTATGAGGGAATGAATTGTACAGGAGAGAATGAAGAGTGCATGTGTGTGAATGCAGAAGAGACTGCATGTGTGTGAGAGAATGAATGGTACAGGAAAGGATGAAGAGTGCTTGCATGTGAATGCAGAAGAGATTGCGTGTGTGTATGAGAGAACGAATGGTACAGGAGAGAATGAAGAGTGCATGCATGTGAATGCAGAAGAGACCGTGTGTGTATGAGGGAATGAATGGTACAGGAGAGAATGAAGAGTGCATGTGTGTGAATGCAGAAGAGACCGTGTGTGTATGAGAGAATGAACGGTACAGGAGAGAATGAAGAGTGCATGCATGTGAATGCAGAAGAGACTGCGTGTGTGTATGAGGGAATGAATGGTACAGGAAAGGATGAAGAGTGCTTGCATGTGAATGCAGAAGAGATTGCGTGTGTGTATGAGAGAACGAATGGTACAGGAGAGAATGAAGAGTGCATGTATGTGAATGCAGAAGAGACAGTGTGTGTATGAGGGAATGAATGGTACAGGAGAGAATGAAGAGTGCATGTGTGTGAATGCAGAAGAGACTGCGTGTGTGTATGAGAGAATGAATGGTACAGGAAAGGATGAAGAGTGCTTGCATGTGAATGCAGAAGAGACTGCGTTTGTGTATGAGAGAACGAATGGTACAGGAGAGAATGAAGAGTGCATGCATGTGAATGCGGAAGAGACCGTGTGTGTATGAGGGAATGAATGGTACAGGAGAGAATGAAGAGTGCATGTGTGTGAATGCAGAAGAGATTGTGTGTGTATGAGGGAATGAACAGTACAGGAGAGAATGAAGAGTGCATGAGTGTGAATGCAGAAGAGACTGCGTGTGTGTATGAGAGAACGAATGGTACAGGAGAGAATGAAGAGTCCATGCATGTGAATGCAGAAGAGACCGTGTGTGTATGAGGGAATGAATGGTACAGGAGAGAATGAAGTGTGCATGTGTGCGAATGCTGAAGAGCCCGTGTGTGTATGAGAGAATGAACGGTACCAGAGTATGGATGCTTGACTAAATCATGGTGTAATCTTCAATCCGTTATGGCTGCAGACATCTTGTGACCTGTATAATCCGAATGGGTATCCCTTGCGTCGAATATTATCCTTAGTGTGTCGCAGGTAGGTACAGGCAGATGACTGCTTTATTTCGTATGTTTGACTAAACATCATTGTCCCCGTTTTGAAGAGCTGTCAGTGAAAATGGCCGATCCTCTGTGGTACTTGTACAAACTATTTTCCAACCATAACATCAAAATTTTTACTTGTTCTCTTTGTGAGCAAGTTCAGCCTTTTTCTGAATGACCTCTTTCACTTTCTTCATTCTTCCAACTCTCTGGTCTTCCAGATATACGTTTAATGTATTTTTCATCAAATGATTTCAGATTTGATTTCCCATCTAAATAAGGGCAATCTTTAAATGTCTGAGCCTGTTGCCTGTTTGGCTCTAAGACAGTTTTCACAATTGTCTGTATTATGTTTTCAGCATAAGCAGAACATGTATAAGGTACAATAGTATTTAATGACAGTGTTGAATGGCATGGATATAACTTAGTTTATTAAATAATTTCTTAAAGAAAGCATCACTTTCGGTTGACAGAACTTGAAGGTGTGTCCTAGACGTGATCAATGATGGTATGTACAGCCACTACACAAGTCTATTATTCTTCTGCTGCAAATGAGGGACCGACAGTAATAAGAACAATGAGAAAACCAGAGTGTATAACAAGAGGGAATTTATAATGGGGTCTCACAACTCCTTCCATGGCACAAAACCTGCAATGGTTCCTTGCACAGACAGCCACTAATGAGAAAAGTATAGTAAAAAAATTGAATGCGGAAGGTGGCTAATCACAAAAGATATGATTTCCTGCTAGTGATCCCTCTCAAAAAATAATGTCTTGGTCAGTGATCCTGTCTGATCTCAACCACAGTAAGCAAAGTCAAACAGCAGTGACTGCAACCAAGAAAATGTTGGGGTGTACCCTTAAGGGTATAGACTCCAGAAGCAAAGAAGTTATGTTCCAGCTTTGCTGGGCCCTGGTAAGACCAAACATTAAATGATGTGTATAGTTTTGGAGGCTATACAAGGAGTGGACATTAGGCTTCTGGAGTGAATCCAATAGGTGAATTACCAAAAGCATGAATCGGATAGAGGGAAGGGTATGACCACAGACCAGAGAAGCTACAGCATGTCTCACTCAAAACCATGACAGACAAGGGGAACATGATATGCATGTACCAGAATGCGTGGAGGAGAAGGATTTCATACTGGTATTCAAGAGTGAGTGGTATAACTGTAGAAGGGGCAAACAGAATAAGAAGTAACACATTGAATGCATTGAAATAGTAGACTAAAAGACTTACTAACTTATTCTTTGCCATCAAGAAAAAGTACTGTAATGCATTATGTACTTACCTGAGACAATGAATCTAATCTCAGCTTCAGGATGGAGAGTTGCCAGGACACTAGAGGACAGTGAGAGGTAATAAGTACCAAATGCAGATAATTTCCTCAAAAATCAACTGATACAGTGACTACACATGTGTGACATTTGTTTGTAGCAGCACATCTATGGCAATTACTGTTTGGTTGGAGCGATTCAGAGGCAGCTTTTGGTAGTAGTGAATACTGTGGTTCAGTCCTCTTCCACTGCTCCTACCAAAAATGAGACTTTTCCTTTTATCTGTGCATTTGTGTACTGCACTGTACACTGCACATTTCTGTACTGCACTGTACACTGTGCATCAGTTAAAATGATTGGTCATATTTTTCCCCACCACATCATTTGATTTTAATGTATGTTAAACAGTAATGTTTATTTTGTACAAATTAACTTGTCCTTTGCTTTTGACGTGCAAAATTGAAAAATTGACAGTAATTTACAAAATATTTTCTTGGACTCCATAACCACAACAAAGTTAAGTTGCATTCCTTGTACTGAGGTGCTGCTTTGATGGGTTGTGCATGTGGCTGGTTGGTAAAGGAGATTGTCAATCACTGAAACCATTCCTCATCGTGTGTTAAATGCACGTGTTTAAAATAAATAAATAATAACCCATTGTGTTTCTATGCAAGATAATATGTATAATCTGAAGTGATGATGTAGGGGTAGAGATCAAATGGAGGGAGAAATGGTGAGGAAGCACATTTTAAATGCCTATATTTTGCACAAGTAGAGGGGAGGACTCAAGTTTGCAGGTCATTTCCTCACTTGCTGGTAATGCAGTCTCTGATTACTGGAGTTGAATCATTTCCTTGTAGTGGGGAGCCTTGAGATCCAATAGGATGAGTGGTAACTGGATGGCTGCCATGTAGATAGGCATAATTGATGTGGTTATGAGCACATTCAGCTTTCATTACCTATATATACATATCTATATATATATCTATATATATATATATATATATATATATATATATATATATATATATATATATATATATATATGGTTTTCTGTGTTATATTAGCTAATCCCTTAAATGTTGTTGGTGGTGAATTATCTTGGTGCCCAAAGATAAAGCTAGAAGAGCAAGAAGCAGAGTTATGTTTTCCTTTTACCTTCATATCATTAAAAACTACATTTTCACTTTCAGATAATTTTCCTTACTGGTGTTCTTTTCTATGGTGGGCTTCTCATCTTCTCTCATCGTAGGCTGTGTCTGGGGCAGTACAGCTTCTGTGGGATTTTCTACATTCAGAAGCTGCTGGAAGTATTCCTTCCATCTGCCTTTGAGGTTCTGTAGACTGGTGAGCAGGTTGTTGCTGGCATCTCTTACAAAGGGTTTCTGACTATCTTTCTTTCTGTATTTGCATTGCAACCTGATAGTTTTTTGTGCCATATACTGACTTACTTTCCAGAAGCTGGTAAAGTGCCTCTGATAACTTGTTCTTTGCTATTGCAACTGCTCTTTCAGCCTCTTTGTTAGCCAACCATTATTCCCTCTTAGCCTAGTCCATACTTTGTCTACTGTGTTTTCCCCCAGTCTTTCTTTTGATGACTTCCTGGACTTCTCCATTCCGCCACCAGCTGTCTTTATGTACCTTATGTCCATACCTAGCTCGGCCACATATCTGTTCTAGTAGTTCTCACACATGCTATTTTGAGACACTGCTATTCTTCTTCACCTCCATTCAACTCCACCCATTTCTTCCTCTTCTTGGGGTGCTAGAGCTCTGAGTAATTCCTTGAACTGTTGTACTTTCTCTCCAGTCAACTTCCAGGTCTTCAGCCTGGTCTGTGTCTGTAATGTCTTCTCTAACCACTGCTTGCAGCTGTTTGTGGCAACCAGTGGTTTATGTTGTGGGCTGACCGTTTCACTGGCGAGGAATTTGCAATCACTGATTCTATCCTAGTGCCCTTTCCCTTACTAGGAGGAAGTGTACCTGAATTGCACGTTGGCCACTCTTTTACATGATATTGTGACTCTGTCTTTTTTTCTCACTATCTCTCTGAACCATGTGTTGGCTACTTGCAAGCCATTTGCCAGATAGAAGTCTAGAATAGCCTCTTCTTTATTCCTGCTGCTC
The DNA here is from genome assembly GCF_019279795.1 of Protopterus annectens. Taxonomy (NCBI): domain Eukaryota; kingdom Metazoa; phylum Chordata; order Ceratodontiformes; family Protopteridae; genus Protopterus; species Protopterus annectens. Next base: position 1,743,511,834 of record NC_056739.1, on the reverse strand, counting down.
CACCCATGTGGACCCAGGGAGCCCTCCTACCCTGTTCTATCGGTTCCGATATATATAAATATATATATATATATATATGTGTACATACATATATATATATATATATATGTACATATATATATATATATATATATATATGTACATATGTATATATATATATATATATATATATATATATATATATATATATATATATATATATATATATATATATATATATATAGATATGTACACACATATATATATATATATATATATATATATATATATATATATATACACATATATATATATATATATATATATATATATAAATATATATATATATATATATATATATATATATATATATATTCAAGTCACCCACAGCAATTCCTGCTGTCCTGTTTTTTCTAGTAGGTTCTGCAACTGCTGTCTGAATGCACTCTTCCTCACTAACACAACCCTGCTGTGGAAAATAGGCGGAGATTATGAATACTGCACTATCATTCCCCTTGAGTCTGATTTCCATGAGTCTATCATTAATTCTGATGATGTTCCTTACTGTCTTCTGAAGCTTCTCCCTCACCACTATTTACACACATTTTCTAGTCTATCCTACTGAGTAGTACACTCTGGATCCCAAGCCAAGTGTCTTTGCTGCAGTGCCCTTCCATCTTGTCTTCTGGATACATAGGATGTCCAGCTACCTTCTTACCATTATGTCATCCACTTCCAAGCTGTGTCCTGTCAGTGAACCTACATTGTGTTTAGCAATTAGTTCATGTTTGGCATGATGCTTGGTTTATGTACAGCTTTCACTTACAAGAGCTGTCCCAGGTAACCCAAGCTCAGCAACTGGCTGCCGGCCAGCCATTAGCTTATGACCAAGGGCTGCTGGGCTTTTTATGGTAAGCACCCACCTGGTCGAGGTGTTCAACACTTTTTAGAAACGTCCATGGTTTTAATGCAAAATTTAGGTTTGATCTTTGTTCTCTGACTGTTGGCATTGCTCAACCGGATATTTTGGACAATATTTCTGCCTGTTTAACTTCTGATTCTTATTGTAACCAGAGGGATGGTTAGGTGAGATAACATGAATTAATACTTTTAAACGGATTAGCCAGATATGTTTGACATTTTTGCTTGTCTTACTGTATTTCTGATTATACTCAGTAGTTTCCTGAGTGAGATAAAGGTAGTTTCTTGCTGACTACTACCATAGCATGGAGCTACCCTATATTTAGGTTATTTTTCTTTGCTTTGTCAGTCATGTGAGGAATTTAGGTGGGAGGAAGGGCTCATTAATATCTAAGTGATATAGTATTTTACTGAATTACACAGGTCTTGTCCTTACTGATGATAATGAGTCTGTCTTACATAACAGCTGCACAAGGTAATATAATGGATGCCTATTCAACAGGTTCTGTGGAGCAATTATCACCTGTGTCTGAGCATGCTTAGCTTTGCAGTAATGAAATGCAGGTCATTATCACATTACCACTAAGTGCAGTTACAATATATCACTGAGTCATTATCTCTCTGGATGACCAAGTTCACAGACAACTGCAAGCTGGGAGCCATTATTAACTCCACAAGTGATGTAGATGTCCTACAGAAAGGCTTCACTGAGACCAATGACTCGTGTCAAAACCATGCGTTGTCATCCCTTTTGGGAAAAACTCAGTTCCCACTAATTACCACATAGATGAGAGCCCGCTGGACACTGAAGGTGTTATAAGAGATCTGGGGACACAGGTTGACAGCAACCTCTCCTTCGACCACCACTTGTGTGAATGCAAATTGTACAGGAGAGAATGAAGAGTGTTTGTATGAATGTAGAAGTGACTACTTGTGTGTATGAGAGCACAAACGGTACAAGAGAAAATGAAGATTGTGTCTATGAATGTGAATTATTTTCTGACTTGGCATATGCTAGTGGATGATCTTCCAGCTACCTTCCTAAGAAACTGCATAGATCTTCCCAGCTTGGCAGCTATGTGGTACAGTGGCTCATGTGACCCCCCCCCCCCCCAAACATGATCTATACTGATCAATGCTCTACCCGGTAAACATAAATAAATAAATGCACTCCTGCAGACTATTACTCCTGTAGATGTTGATATCTGAAGAGGCACTTTAGTTGGCAGTAGATTTAAGTTGTCGGTGTTTCCGTGAATGCAAGCAAGTCTTATTAGTAACATTACATCCATGGCGATACTACATTTCTTTTGTTTGACAGTCTTTGTGAGCAGGTTCTAACTACTGTTTGTGTATAAATTTGAACAGAAATGTAACTATGCTGTGTTTGATTGGACCTTAGTATAATGCATACTACTAAAGGGTCATTGTGGAGAATTTTTCATTTGGTTCTTGTGCATACTGGGGCATACTACTGAAGCATACCTCTGAACTCTACTGATTTTCGCAGAATGTCTTGATTTTTGCCTCATGTTTTTGGTCCGTCTGTCATAAAATAGTGGTTTTCTGACAAATTATTAAAGACCTAAGTTAGAAAATAATGGCAGGCATTTGAGCTTCTGACTTTATTCCCTTCAGAAAAGTCATGGTAATGCAAAACCTGTTACTCTAATAACTGTTATAAGTATGTAAGAGCAATATTTAAACATTGTCCATATTTTTGTTCCTCTGTCCCATTGTTATTTATGGCTGTGTCCAGATTTCTTGGTCTAAGAGGTTGAGAGGTATGTACTGAAGGGGTCATGTGGCAAATGTATACTCGGACATACTACTGAAGGGGTCATTGCAGGGAATGTTTCATTTTGGTTGTTGTGCATACTTGGACATACTACTGTAACCAGATGTGAGAACTTTAATTACTACCTTTTTGGACTAATTCTTATATGGATGAACCAGATAAGTTTGACATTTCTGGTTGTATTATTGTATTTCTGTTTATACTCAGTAATTGCCTGAGTGAGGTAAAGGTTATTACTTGCTGACTACTGCCAGCATGCAGCTACCATATATTTTGGGTATTTTTCCTGGCTTTGTCAGTCTTCTTCTTCTTTCGGCTTTTCCCAGTTAGGGGTCCCCACAGTGGATCACCTGTCCTCTAATGATTGGCAGTGGAGTTTTATGTTGTAGAGTTGCCATTCCATCACCCAACCTTCCACAGAAGGCACCACATGCATGCACTCATGCTTAGGGCCAGTTTAGAGTGTCCAATCCAATGGGATGTGGGAGGAAACCCATGCGACCACAGGGAAGACATGCAGACTCCGCACAGAAGGCACCACAGCCAAGGATCAAACCAGAGAACCTCTTGCTGTGAGGTGGCAACACTAACTGCTGTACCACCACGTCTGCCCACTTTCCTGGCATTGTCATTTATGTGTGGAAATTAGGTTGGAGGAGGAAGGGCTCAGTAATATGTAAGTGTTATACTATTTCTACTGAATTATAATGACTGCCTACTCAAAAGGTTATGTGCAGCAGTTATCACGTGTGTCTGAGCATACATAACTTTCAAGTCATGAAATGCATCTCATCATCACATTAACAATAAGTGCAGTTCCACTATAGCACTGAGTCATCATCACTTTTTAGCTAAAACTCTCAGCAGCTGTCACTGTTGAGTAGAGGTCATTATCACATTGATGAATGCACAAGCCAGATTTGTTTTTTGTCTACGTGGAGTCATTTCAAGCTATCCCCCACCAATTTCTTTCTATCATTTTTACAATCTGTTTGATACACAGTAAAGTCCTCATTGTGGTTATATGATTCCCAGAAGAGACCAAAATGCATATAAATGTCTGGGATAAGAAAATGGTCTTTCTAGAGTGGCAGGCCTTTCACTCAGTCTCCCTTCCTTTTGGTGTAGTAAATATATGTAGGTCAGGTCAAGAGGCTTTACATTAGCTCCCTGCATTGACTCCTTATGGCCATTGCCGAAAGGACACATGTAAATGGAAAAGGCAGAGGTAAGGCAGAGTGCTGGCATTGCATGCAATCGAGAGTCTTTGCTGCTACCAGCAGTCTGAGTGGGTAGCCAGCACAGGTATGGAACACTTCAGACGCCTACGAGCTGAAACCCCACGCCCGTCCTTGGCATATTAGTGGAGTGGCGGTCCTTACCCTGCTTTTAATGTTTACATGTGCCCTTTCTGTGCCCCCTTGTCATTGTGTGTAATTTAGTGTTTTCAAGTGTGGTAGGTATGTACCTGTGCAGTATCACTCATTCTTTGTCACTGGGTGTTATCAAGGGTGATGGGTATGTACCTCTGCATCGTTATCATCACTTATGTACCTTATCAAAAGAATAATGCCCCTGTGGATAGGAGTGAAGATTTGGATGGGCTAACCAGGTAGTGCATATGATATACATATATATATATATATATATATATATATATATATATATATATATATATATATATCGTCTTCCAATACATCTCTCAAATGTCATTAGTAACCTGTTTGCATTTCTTTCCTGTGCAGGTGTGTCCACCTTGTGACATTGACATGGCTTCACGAGCAGGAAAATGACAAGTGAGAGTGTGGGTTTGTGGCCATTCCTACATTCACTGGGCTGCCAGCCATGCCTCCATAAGTGAAAACCACTACAACTTGAGCTTCCAGAAATCTAGTGTGAAGGTATACTGGATTGCAAGAAGAGGTATGCATTGGAGCAGACTCCTGCAGTTGTTGGAAGAGAAGTGCCCCATCTATCCTGAGCCTGACATTCTTGTGCTGCACATTGGAGGGAATGACGTCATCAGTCACCCACACCTGCAGTCGCGGTAGCCATGTTGTCATTTTGTGTGGTCTGACATAATTCCTCGCCAGATATGGAAAACAGCAAACTGTCAACGGGCAGCACACAAGGCCAGATGTTTACAGAATGGGTTCATGCATGGCTTGATGCACAGGGTTGGTGGATCTACAATCTACCATGACAGCATCACCGCAGAAGATGTTCACCTTTTCAGAAGCAATGACGTTCACCTAACTGAGGATGGCATTGCGTTGTTCTTGACTGACCTCCACAATGCCATGACGACAGCTATGCATGATAAATTGGTAACATGCAGCTTGTGAGAAGAATGGAAAACAGCCATGACCAAGTAGGACCAGTATGGTAAGTAAAACTCTATTGTTATATTTTATGAACCCCTTTTTCACTGCTTACAACACAGGAAAAGACCTGCTAAGGAACTTGTACACATGCTGAGTAACACTTCATTTTCAGATTGTAAAATAACTATATGTATGCTGTGCACATGTACAAATAACCATTTGCTTATGAATTGTGTTATATAAAATATGATACTTTTCTGAGTTTGGTTATTAACTGTGGTAGGGAGCTGATGAACATGCTAAGTAAGAACAACTGTTTGAGGAGAGTGCTACCACGTACAATCAAATATGTCAATAACCATTCAGCCGTATGTTGGCTACACCAAGAATGTGTATATTTACAATATGTGTTTACTACTAATCTGATTGTGTGTGCGTAAGCTACTGGTTTTTAGATTGTTAGGTATGTATCTCTGCATCATCTTTGCAAATAATGAACCAAAAGAATAATGCCTATATGCATAGCAGTGAAGATTCCAACAGCCAAACAAGGTAAGGAACATTGTATACATATATGTGTCATAGTAATGCAATAAGTCCCTGAAACACTATCAGTAACCAACTTGCATTTTTTTAGGACTAGGGTTATGGAAATTATGATTTTTTTTTCATATTTTACTGAATGACTTTGGTAAGAAAAGATGTCAATGTGCTAAGTAATAGCTAGTTTTGAAGACAGTATTAGTCCTTACAACATGGTAAAAGAAATGTGGCCTTGTGCTGTACACATGTACATATATCACAGTTTGTTTAGGACTTATGTGAAAAAAAATATGAATTTTCTTTCATATTTTGGTAAATAACTTTGCAAGGCTGCATGTAATTGTGCCAAGTCAAACTTTATTTTGAAGACAGTGTTAGTCCTTAAAACATGACAAAAGTGCTGTGTCTGTATGCTGTATACATGTACGGATATCACAGTTTTTTTTTAGGACTGAGGTTATGAAAATTATGATATTTTTTCATATTTTAGTGAATGACTTAGCTAAGGAAAGATAAATCCGCGGTGGTGGTGCTGCGGTAGCGTTGTAGCCTCACAGTAAGACGCTGTCTAGTTCGATTCTCAGCTAGATCGTCTTCTGCATGGAGACATACGTGAATGGGCATACCTTTGTTGAAGGTTGTGCATCAGGGCTGGTAACTCGGCACGTAAAAATCAACTACCTATCATTAGCGGAACGGAGTTCCGCTTTGGCGACCCCTAACCGTGAAAAGCCGAAAGACACAATTACAACAACAACAACAACTTAGCTAAGGAAAGATGTCAACGTGCTAAGTAATACCTCATTTTATTAGTCCTTACAACGTGGTAAAAGAAATGTGGCCTTGCGCTGTACACATGTACATATATCAGTTTTTTAGGGCTTACATTACGGAAAGTATGAATTTTTTTAATATTTTGGTAAATAACTTTGCAAGGGAGCATGTCAATGTGCTAAGTAATACCTCATTTTGAAGACAGTTCCAACATGGTAAAAGAATTGTGTCTGTATGTTGTACACATGTACAGATATCAACATTTGTTTAGGATTTAAGGTTATGGAAATTATGATTTTTTTCATAATTTGGTAAATAACTTTGGAAGGGAACATGTCAGTGTGCCAAGTAATACATCACTTTGAAGACAGTTTACTCCTTATAACATGGCAAAAGAACTGTGTCTGTATGCTGTACACACGTATATATATCACAGTTTGTTTAGTCTTGTAGGATTATGAAAATTATACATTTCCAATACTTCTCATTATTATGCCCATATCTTTGCAAGGGAGCATGGTGATGACACAAATGATGCATCATTTTGAAGCTGACATTGAGCCACACAACTTGTACACTGATATGTAGCCTCTGTTTGTTACAGGTGATGAGATATTATGCTTTGTTTATTTATCGATTATGAGAAATATAATATTAATCATATTTCTGTGAATATCTCTGTAAAGGAGCATCACACAGTAATGGTTAAGGTATCATTTTAAAGCTAACATTCAGACAAACACATTAAATACAAATTGTATGGGTCTACATGGTACATTCTCCAAGATATTGTGCTTTGTTTTCCCAGAAAGATAAAAAATATGCACGATATCAGCATTCCTTGGTAAATATTTAGTAATGACTTAGATACGCACTATCATTTTCACTGTTGGAAAGGTCAGTGTCTGCTGAACAACTTTTGTGTTTACATTTTTAGTCTAGCTATTATGGTTAAAGAGTTATGATTACTTGTTTTCTGTATGGTATTACAAATGGATTATCTGAAAATGAGCTCAGGCTGCACTGTTGTTCCTATGGTGGAAGTAAGCAGGCAGCATTTTCTGAGCTGCTCCGGAGTGAATGAGTTAAACTCATCCACCTTCACCAACTCTACTCCCTGTCTCTTCATCATTCCTCTATCCTCCCTCTCATTCACATACATATATTCTTAGTCCTGCTGACCTTCATTCCTCTCCTCTCTAGAGCATATCTCCACCTCTCCAGGGTCTCCTCTACCTGGTCCCTACTCTCACTACAGATCATAATGTCTTCTGCAAACTTCATAGTCCATGGGGCCTCCTGTCTGATCTCATCTGTCAACCTGTCCATCACCATTGCAAATAAAAAAGGGCTCAGAGCTGATCCTTGATGTAATCCCACCTCCACCTTAAACGCATCCGTCACGCCTACTGCAGACCTTATCACTGTCACACTACCCTCGTACATATCCTGTACCACTCTTACATACTTCTCTGCCACTCCTGACTTCCTCATACAATACCACAACTCCTCTGGTCAATGTTTTGCTTAAATAGGGTTAGGGACTGACTCAGCTTCACATGAATGGGGAGCCTGTTCCAGAGCATGGGGATCCTTTGAGACACATATCTGTCTTACCAACATGTTCTATTTATGTCACAAGCAAAATTTAAAGTCTTGGATCTAGTGGTTCTGATGCTGTTCATTTTGCAGATGTGCAAAAGGTCTATTAAAGCTGGATCTGAGGATGCCTTGTATGCCAGGCATAGATTGCTTCTCAGTAATCTGTAAGAAACGGAGTATAGATTTGGGGCTTTAAGGCAATATATATATATATAGGACAATGTGTTTATACCCTGGATTTTCTTGGTAAGGAACTTTTGCGGACATTCCAACAGTTGCATATATCTGGCTTTGTATATTCCAAAGAAGGCATTTTACTTGATGATGGATCTAATAGTGGTTGTATAAAGTGGTATTGTGACTTCCTTGGGCCTGGATGCCATGCCATACCAAGACCTTTCTTATAAGTTGGACAACAAAGAATAATTTTTCTAACTACCTTGACCACATGTTGGTCAAAGGCCAGACTACTGTATAGATATATTCCCTGATCCCTGACTACTGGGTCAGCTCTTAGGGTTGTCTTATAGATGGAGTAATTAGCCTGGGTGGCAATTTCCCAAAAGACACTATAATGCATTTCATGGCATTGAGTTTTAGTCTGTGATTTTGGCATTAGTCATTTGTCTGTGTTAGACCCTCTTGTAAGATGTTAGTTTCATGGGGGTAATCTGATAGCTCCCAACTGCAGTCATGTGTGAACCTGGTCAGCCAGAGGATCTTGACATTAGCCTTTAACTCACAGAAGTAGATGCCAAATATGAGCAGTCCCAGCATAGAGTCTAGTGATATGACCAGTTCTGACTTCCTGGCTCCTGTCTGTGAGCCAGCTGACAATCCAGCAAGTTTTGTATGGTTTTATAGGTTCATAGGACGATACTAGGCTATTTGCCCAGAGACCCTTATAAGCCTAGCCAAGAATTTCACCCATGTTCCCTCAAAGTCGGCACTTGATTTCCCTGTCCAGCAGGGACACAGGTGTGATCCCAGGGGTATATTTTGTGTTTCCCATCCAGTCATCCAGGTTCCTCTTAAAGAGGGCTAGTGAGGTACTCTGCTTGACATGGATAGGGAGTCTATTCCACAAATGGGGGAGTCATTGAGACACAAATCTATCCTGCTAACAAGTTCTGTTAATGTCACAGACCAGGTTGAGACCTTGCATGTGGGTTGCACGAGTGGAGTTTGACTTATGGATATGCATCAACTCCATCAAGGCTGAGTCTGAAACAACCTTGTATGCCAGACACAGGTCACCTCTGAGTAGTCTGTATGAAACTGAGTAGAGGGAGAAGGCTTTTAGCCTATCTATATAAGATAGGTGTTTGAGACCCTGGATTTTCCTGGTCAGGAACCTCTGTGGTCTGTCCAAATGCTGCATGTGCTTGACAAGGTACTTGCCAAAGGGGGCATTTTACTCGATAATGGTTCTGATAAGGGAGGAGTACAGGGATGTTATGACCGCCTTGTTCCTGGATGAAATACCCTTACCATGGGTATAATGGAGGCAACATGATGGTCAAAAGTCAGGTTGCTATCAACCTGGGTGCCCAGGTCCCTCACAACTGATTGTGTGCTTAGTACGTTGTTATTAATGTGATAATTAGTGGGGACACCATTTTCCCCAAAGGGGATAATGATGCATTTCTTGGCATTCAGTTGGAGGTCATGCTTCTGGCACCAGTCATTAGTTTGGTTAAGGCACTCTTGGAGGATGTTCACATCACTAGGGGAATTTATGACAGTGCCCGGCTTACAGTCATCTGCAGACTTGGTCAGCCACAGACCACTGGTTTTGGCTTGCGCCTAAGAAAAGTATATCCCAAACAGTAGAGGCACAAGACCGATCCTTGGGGTGCGCCACTTGTTAAGGGTCTACTACTACATGTGGCTTCCCCTATTTTGACTGAGTGGGTTCTATCAGTGAGCCAGTTATCTACCTTTCTGGTAACATATGGGTTGATGGCTAGCTGGGAGAGTTTATCTATTATGCCTGAATGGAGAATAGTGTTGAAGGCTTTGGCTAGATAAAGGTAGGCAGTGTGCACTGTCTTGCCCTCATTCATAGCTGTGGTGACAGTTTCAAAGTAAATTCAAGTATTTAAATGAAGTGTATCTGACTAACTAAATCACTTTGAAGAGGTTCCTGACTGAGCAGGGATGAAAGCTTGTGCATATAACCTAGATTTTTGTGTGGAATAAATCTTTGTGCTTGAAATCTACTTGGTGATATCGTTTAACTTTTTTATCTGTATCAGCTGCTCTCCAGCTCCATGTGTGCCATTTTTTATTCATTAGTTTATATTTTGTGTTTTTTTTCTGAATTGATGGCTTCTGGCACCGAGGAGGGAGATTCACTGATGCTATTCAGCCAAACACTGGCTGAGCTGAATAGTTCACTTGGCAATCTGACACAAAGTTTGGATATTCTTGAAAGACAAATTGAACAGTCAATCTACTTCCTTAGTGGAACAGGAAGTACATGCCTCCAGAGCTCAAACAAGCAGCAGAACGCAACGGCTCATTTCTGGGCATCAAAATGGGCTTAATTTTTAAGGTTTTCGGCCATCAGTATCACAAGAACAAAGGGAACTAAATCGGAATGCTGGCGACTGGAATTTAAGCAGAATAAACAGCTCTGTAAGCAGATGAGAAGCCATGAATATAACTGAGTCGCTGCATGTGGATCCAAGTTTTTTGCCTGAAAATGAAACTGCCCCTGTAAGTGACAACTATTTTAATAGTTTACAAAAGTTAGATAGTCTGCTTTTGAAAGTCAAGAAACCACAGATGGACAATACGTATTTTAAAGAATGCTTACACTTAAAAATTGCACCCAAAGGTCTTAGAATGTGGCATTTTCCAGTAGGCTTGATTTGTAATTCTCCCTTTCATAAAGAATTGCTTAACATGTTTGACCATCATGGATTTGAATATTTAGAGTTGGTTATTAAACATAACCAAGCTGACATTGCAACTCTTAGTAAAGAAGCTGTGGACCTGGATAAAGTCATTGTCAACAATTCATCACATATGAACAGTTTATATGTATATAACCGTACTTTCAAAAGTATTGAAAGTCACCTGGAAGGTATAAAAAAATCGTAAAATAAAAAAGATTGAAAAGGATAGAGTGGACTATGTCAATAATTCTGCCTACCCAGAATCTCCACGTTCACAAATGTGGGGTAGTAGGCACAGGAATAATTTGGCAAATAATAAGAGTGATGGTGAAAAATTATTTTTTAGATCAACAGGAAGAGTTCCCACCACTGATGCGTTCAGAATGCCTGAGAGCCAAGAACAATCAGAACATGTTCCACCAAGAAGCCCCTCAAACAAACTGGGGGGGGAGGCAATTACAATCATCAGAGGGGGACTACAGAGGGAGGAACCATACTAGGAACTAAATTCTAGGTCATATGCTAGAATTATTGAAAACTTTACTAAGGACTTTAAAGTATTCAACTATTCTGATGTAATTATATGACATTTTTTTCTAAGCGTCTATCTTTTGTACCTGAGCAAAAGCTAAATATAACTCAGAGATTAGTAGACATAAAATTATATGTTAGAAAATTGAATTTAAATATGTTGTTCCATAATGTAAGTTACACAAGGAACCCCTTATATGTATCTAGCACCTACAACCCCTCCATACACCCCTCCCTACAGTTATTTGAACATCTCTGTGAAACTGATCTTCATAGTTTAGGAACCCTGAATCCTATGAATGTACCTCAGAATTTGTCTAGTGATGAGAATAAATTATTAAGGTCCATTCAGTGTAATAGGGCGATCGGGGTCATGAAACCAGACAAGGGGGGTGGGATTGCTATTATGAGCATGGAACTTTATAATATAAAAATGTAAAACATACTGGAAGGCTGTTTCTATAAAAGGGTATCACTTAATGAATTTAATGGGGCATTAAGGAAAATAAAGATTGAAATTAACAACCTTTTTATGGAGGGGAGCATTTTTTTTAGAAGAATTGAATTACATGCTAGTACCCCACCCAAAAGTTTCTTGTATGTTTGATTTGCCTAAACTACACAAAGACTTACATGACCCCCCAATGAGACCCATTGTAGACACCCATGGTTTTGTCATACAACCCATAGCAAAGTACTTGGATATCAAATTAAAGAATTTTGTATCTGAAGAGAAGAGTGTATGCAAAGATTTGTGGGACTTTCTACAGAGAATTAATCTATTGGAATATACTGAAGGTGGTTATTTCATTACTATAGATGTAAAATAACTCTATACCATTATACCCCATAAGACAGGGGTAGAATGGTTTTGTGAATATCTCTTGGAAAAGAATATACCACAGGTAAAAATTAATAAATTTGAACACCTATTAAGTATTGTCTTGCATAACAATTTTATTTTATTTGATAGGGAGTACTATTTGCAAACAGAGGGCGTCTCAATGGGTTCAGCTTGTGGGGGGAGATATGCTAACATTGTAATGTTGCAGTAGGAGAAAAAAATACTTATTTAGTTCAAACTATTTCTCCCACTGCACGTTATATGAGATTTTTGGATGACATTTTTATGTATTGGGAGGGGCCAGGAGAGATTATACCTGAGTTCCTAGAATATCTAAATGGGTGTACCCCTTTTCTAAAATTCACACATACGGTTGGAGTTGATGAAATACCATACCTAGATGTGAGGTTAATGAAAGAGTGAGTATTTAAGGTGTTTAAATCTGAAATTTACCGAAAATCAACATGTTCAAATAGCTTTTTACATTTCAGTAGTTCACATCCGTTTAAACAAAAGAAAGCCATAGTAAAAGGTCAGTATGTAAGGGCTGCACGGATAGTATCTGAATTTGAAAGTTTTTTGGATGACTGTGACCATCTTAAAGACATGTTCCAGAAGAGGGGATACCCTAATTCACTAATAAATGATGTGATGTTAGAAGTGGTAAATAAAAGAAAGAGGGGACACTTTAAGCCTTTATTATACCAAAAACAAGAAGTAGAAATAAGAGGGAATGATAGGGAGGTTGTGAATAGCACTGTTATGCAACCCCAGGTTCAAGAAACCGGTCAAAATTTTGAGATATCTGAGGAGAGGAAATTTAACAGTGCATTCGTTACAATTTTTAATAAAAGCAGTAAGAGTGTAGCTGACATCTTGTTTAAAAATTGGGTGGTATTAACCAATAATAGAGACACCAGAAATATTTAAAAAGGGTAGATGTATGAAAAACTTTTTAGAATATACACAAGTGAACCCACAAAATGGATACGTGAAAAATGTGGTGCATGTAACTATTGTTGTTATATTCACGAGGGTAGCTCACTTAATATTAACAATACCATAGTAAAAATTACCAGTAGATGTACATGCATGACAGAAAAAGTGGTATATTGCTCAGTTTGCACAAAATGTCTATGTTTTTATATAGGGAAAACAGAGCGGAAACTAAAAAGCAGAATTTATAAACATGTAAGAGCTATAAGGAATAAAAAGGAAACAGATGCCTTAGCTAGGCATAACATGGATTATCCTGACCATAGTTTTAAATTTGGAATATTGGAGGTAATCACACCAGATATAAGGGGTGGACCTCGGACATTAATACTAGAAAAACAAGAAGCCCTATGGCAACTAAGGATGAACTCCCTAGAATGGCCAGGACTGAATGACAGTTTTTCACTTGCATGTTTTTTAAAACTATGGTTCATCATTGTTTGGTTCCACATTTCGAGACACACACTCCTATAGAAGGATGGAAAAACCTTGTCTGTCATCAGAATCTGATTTTCCACAGAGATCATTTTCCAGGAATCAGCATGGGGGTAAAACACTGTGGTTCCAGAAATCTCAGGTCCTTTGCAGGAGGCTTAGGGAGACTGTTCCTCTAAATGCAGACGGGGAAACTGTTATAGTGCTGGTCACCATCCCGGAGGCAGAGGGGCTCTGTGAAATCAAGATTCTTGATATTCCTTTTTGGACAGACCTTTGCAGTGCCTTTGAAGGGTTGCCCGGCTATCCTTCTCTGGAGACGGTCGGGGGGGGGGTACATATCATTGCACCCAAAAGTCTGGATAGCCATCACAAATGATTGATAGGTGCAAAGCATCGTATCCAGAGGCTACTCTAATCTATTTTTCAGTCTTCCCAAGCCAAAGAATCACCTCCCAGGTGTACCACCCAGAAGGCAGCAGCAGTAGAAATCACAAAACGGCTCCAAAAAAGAGTCATCCAGGAGGTCCTTCCTGATCAAGATGGATCAGGCATTTAAGGTTTTTTTTAGTACCAAAAATGACAGGGGATCTAAGGCAATTTTGCACCTAATATCTCTGAAAAAGAAGGTGAAGAATTCCAAGTTCAGGATGGTCATGGTCCAATCCATCCTACCTTTTCTGAATATGGATGACTGGATGTGCTCAACAGACCTGAAGGACACATACTATCATATCAAGATGAACAGGTGCTTCAGATGGTATCTTCATTTCAGACTGTGGGCTATTCATTATCAGTTCCAGGCACTGCTGTTTGGTCTCACCACAGCCCCCAGAGTGTTTACCAAATGTATGGCAGTAGTTGCAGCTCATCTCAGACTGCAGGAAATCCTTGTCTTTCCTTATCTGGATGACTGTCTCCTAACCACTTCGACCAGGCATCTACTTATTCACTCCTGGGACTACCCGTCACGACTTGCCCCCATTCTAGGCATAACAGTCAACATGCAAAAGTCTCAGCTGCTGCTGGATTAACTGATAGATTTTATCTAGGGATATTTAGACACGACCAAAACCGTGGCTTACATACCACCAGACAGAGTGTCAACCCTCAGGCGCCATGTCTCCCAGATTTTTGGAAGGCCCAATCCTCTGGCAAAATTGGTGCTCAGGACGTTGGGCTCGATGGCTTTCACAATAACCCTATTATAGACCGCACAGTTACATGTGAATACTACAGTGGATGTTGTTAGTCCAATGGTCTTTACACGGTCACACACTAAATCGTCCCATCAGGCTATCATGCGTATGCAAGGACTCTCTTCTGTGGTGTCTACACTCCTCGGAAGTCATCCAAGGCTGTCTCTTTATTCTCTGTCCACCAAACGCCACTCTGACCATGGATGCCTCCCATATGGGGGGGGGGGGGCGGATATTTTCTGGGATGGACTGTCCAAGGCATGTGGACTTCTGTGGAGACTAGTTTGCATATCAACGTCCTAAAGATGAGAGCAGTTCTTCAAGTGTTGCAATCATTACACAGCTTTCTCCCTCTAGGGACCATTGTGATCCACACGGATAATATGTCCATAGTGCGGTACATCAACAAGCAAGGAGGACCAGATCTTACCCATTGTGTCAAGAAGCAATGAGAGTGTGGTACTGGGTGATCTCTACCAACTGCTTTCTGACTGCAACACACATTCCAGGGGAGTCCAGCATTCTACAGGATAGGCTCAGCAGAGTTTTATTGATGCCTCACCAGTGGTCTCTAAATCAGTCAGTGGCAAACATGATATTCCTCAAATGTGGTCAGCCTTGCTGTGATCTCTTTGCGTCACCCCCAAGCAACAAATGCAGCAGGTTTTTTGCCTTAATCTTCCCTCAGGGGAGATGCTCTAGTCCAGGCTTGGCCCCCCAGTCTAATTTATGCATTTCCTCTTATTCCCAAATTTCTTCAGAAAGCACATTTGTTGAAGAGTAAAGTAATCCACATTGCTTGCTTTTGGCCTTGTCAAGTCTGGTTCACCTTTCTTTGGTCTCACCTGGTTTGCCCTCCTTGGACACTGGAACCTCTGCCAGATCTACTGTCCCATCCCTCAGGGCAAACCTCACACAGGCCTTCAAGGCCTAAAATTGACCGCATTGTTTCTCCAATTCCAGTGATGGCTAGACATTCCAGGCTTTCATCCCTAGTCCAAAAAATTCTGATTTCTTCCCACAAAGTATCGACCAGAAAGATCTACAAGAGCAAATGGAAGAGATTCCCCACTTGGGCTCAACAGAAGTTTATTGTCCCCTTTATGGCTCCTGTCCCAGTAGTACTGGATTTTCTGGTCTTTCTTTTCTAAAATGGAGCCAGTTATTCCACGGTTAAAGTTCAATTGGCAGCTATTTCAAATGTTCATGTTGGAGAGAATTCTGTTTCTCTTGCATCATCAAAACTATGTAAGGCCTTCCTTAGAGGTGCCTTTTTGCTTCATCCTCCAATCATTGACTCTGCTCTTCCTTGGAACCCAATCTTGATATTACAGGCATTAGTGCTTTCTCCTTTTGAACCAGCAGCTAAAGTGGATTTGAAGTTTCTGTCGTGGAAGACTGCCTTTTTAGTAGCCATTACTTCAGCATAGAGAATTTCGGAGCTGCACGCCCTTTCCTTTAAACCTCCTTATTTAATTTTCCACAAAGACAAGAGTATCTGTTTGGACCAATCCATCTGTTTTACCAAAAGTTGCTTCTGAAAACGATATCAGTCAGTCTGTCAATCTACCGGTCGGTTTTCTTTCCAAATTTCAGAACAAAGGAGAATACATGCTACATCTTCTGGATGTCCATAGGCAGTTGTGTTCTTATCTGGACAGGAACAAATCCTTCAGGAAATCTGATCAATTATTCATACCTTTTTCAGATGTTAAAAAAGGGGCAGCAGTTGCCAAACCAACCCTGGCCATATGCTAAGAGATTGCATTTCCTTCATTTATTCTTTGGAAAGTATTTCTTTACATGGACCTATCAAAGCTCATTCTATGAGATCCATGGTGACTTCTCAAGCTTTTTGTTCTAGAGTGTCATTTTATGATATTTGTGACGCTGTCTCCTGGTCAAGTTCCCATACTTTTATTACACATTATAAATTAGACATTACTTCCAGAAATAGGGCTGCCTTTGACTCTGCAGGGCTCCGGAATATCCTATCACGATGGCCACCCTAGGTTATTGTAGCTGGGGATGCCCACAGGTGGAGGAATGAATGAACATTTGACAACTTCAGATAAAGAAGTTATGTTCTTACTATAACATTCCATCTGTGTTGTCTATTTTCATTCTTTCTCCACTTTCCTGCCCTCCTTCCCCCTGTCCAAAATTCTATAAAATCTGGTGGAGAGTCTTGGAGAAACCACAGTTCCTTTTTGACCCCCTGGAATACTTTTCTCGCTCTTTTCTGTCCCGCCTGGTGAGCTTATTAAAATTTATAGATAGGGGTATATTGTTGTCCTATGCTTATGTTAGGGGCAAACAAGATCTGACTTAATCTGAGGGAATGAGGCATTATGGAAGAGAGAGGAGGAGCTTGAGCTTCGAATCTTCAGCTTGGACAGCAGCTGAGTCAGATCCAAGGTTGGATCTGGAACCCACAGGTGGAGAAAGAATGAAATAGACAACACAGATGGAATGTTATGGTAAGAACATAACTTTTTTTTTTTACTGCTCTTGATCCCAGGTTGTGGCTGAAAAGGTTCAATAGATCAGCCCACCTACCTGGTTAAAAAATAACAATAAATAAATAAGTGTCCAGAAATTTACAAAATGTTCCTGATTTTGCCTCATATTTTTGCCCTGTCCCTTGTAAAATGTTTGCTTTTCTGGTAAATCACTCAGGATCCAACCTCTCACCTTTCCAGAATTATGCAGAATGCCCAGATTATTGCCTCATATTTTTGGTCTGTTTTTCATAAAATGTGTAATTTTTCTTACAAACCACTATGGATGGTGCTCACTAAATAATGAGACATTTTTGTCTGAGACTTTATAACTTTCAGAAAATGCATGCTAATGCAAAATATGTTATTCTAACAACTTTCTAAGTTTATAAGTGCAATATTTAAAACCTGTCACTAATTTTGGCCTTGTACCCCCCCCCACCATTATTTTTGGCTTAGTCCATGATTCTTAAGCAAAAGTTGAGACATATACAAAGGATTATACTCAGTTACTGATGCCAAATATTAAAGTTTCAGACTTCAGTTGTTCAGAAAATGCATGTTGATGCAAAATATGTTCTATTATACAATTCCTCCCCTAAAACGTGCACGCTGATTGGCCAGCCCAACCAGCGTGCCCGTTCTAAATCCCTCAATATACTAACGGAAAAAGGTCCGGTCGCCCGGACTTTTTCCATTAGTATAAAACACTGTCTCGCTATGTTAAAAGAGTTTAACATAGCGACACAGGTTTAAAAAAAGCAACGGAGATCTCCGTTGCTTTTTTTAAAGCTGTCTCGCTATGTTAAACTCCTTTAACATAGCGACACAGTGTGTAAAAAGCAACGGAGATCTTGCGATCTCTGTTGCTTTTTTTTTTAAAGCTGTCTCGCTATATTAAATGGGTTTAACATAGCGAGACAGCTTTAAAATAAGCAACGGAGATATGCGTTGCTTATTTTAAAGCTGTCTCGCTATGTTAAACTCATTTAACATAGCGAGACAGTTTAAAAAAAAAAAGCAACGGAGACCGCAAGATCTGCGTTTTTTTGTTATGTTAAATGGGTTTAACATAGCGAGACAGTTTACAGTAAGCAACGGAGATCTCCGTTGCTTTTTTTTAAAGCTGTCTCGCTATATTAAATGGGTTTAACATAGCGAAACAGTGCTTTTGCCCACAGCTCTGATGTACTGCGTAGGCATGCGCAGTACATCAGAACTGCCGCAGAATACCAGACAGCTGCGGAAGGGCAGTAAAGAGGCATTATACAATGCCATTATTTAAGAAAAGTAATTATTTCTTTTCTTAAATAATGTCATTATAATAATAACCACTTCTGGGTGTGGGTAATGCTGGATTACCCACGGTTGGCTTTGTTTGGTCCTCGGGCCGCCTCGGGACCAAATCACGCCAACCGTGGGTAAATCCAGCATTACCCACACCCAGGCGTGGGTTATTGCTATATTAAATTTTAAGTTAATTAGAAATGTGTAAAAATTGTCTCTCTTTTTGAGTCTTCATTCCCTGCTATTTTTGGCTTTGTCCAAAATTCTTGAGGAAAGAAGTTGATAGGTATGCCTCAGAAACACTTGCATAGGCATTTCCATAGTAACCATGAGCTCAGGCAGTTGGGGAAAAAAAACTATTGGAGAGAGGTGACAGTACCCAAGTATTTACTGGCAGGAATAAAGGTAATTTTAGATGTGGTAGATGCAGTGTATGTCACCTAATCAAAGTTACGGGGGCTCGATTTCCAGTGGCTGGGATTAATGTCAAAGTTGAAGCCCACTTTGACTGTTACTCCACAAATGTGGTTTATGTGGCCACATGTTTGCAATGTCCTGCCTTTTATATAGGTAAGACCTGCAGGGCATTAAGGGATCGTATTATAGAACATCAGTCAGATATAAGACTTGGGAAGAAGACCAATGCATTGTATAGACACATTGATAATAATAGTGGGCATAGATTTATGTTCAGTGTTTTACAACAGATAACGATGGATAAATTGGGAAGGAAATTAGATGTACATTTGGATATAGCTGAGATGAGATGGCAGCTGCTAACTAATGCACAGGAAGCTCCTGGAATCAATGACTGCATTACTATAATGCCTATTTTGAAGTTAAAAAGTATATTGGGGTAACATCATACTCGGTTGTTCATACATATATATTTTTTTATACATATATAATTTTTAATTATATAGTGGTAACAAATGGTGTGAGTATTATATCCAAGTTTAGTTGGATATAATATTGTATGTAATAGCATTTGGTTTATTTTCTTTCTGCTGTATGTTGTCTTTTTAAATTTTAATTCATGTTTATTGAGTGGGTGTCGACATTTTTAATGGGCCTGTGATGATGTCATTTTAAATGAGTATATAAGGAATGTTATTAAATTCAGTTGGTGTTCTGATGAAGTCGGATTAAAGACGAAACCTAGGTAAACTCGTGTGGCTTTTGTTTCTGGTTGTTTCCTGGAGCTCATATACTGGTCCATATTTGTCATTGGTTTGTTTTGTGCATTTTTAGTATGTTAAAAGAGTTTAACATAGCGACACAGGTTTAAAAAAAGCAACGGAGATCTCCGTTGCTTTTTTTAAAGCTGTCTCGCTATGTTAAACTCCTTTAACATAGCGACACAGTGTGTAAAAAGCAACGGAGATCTTGCGATCTCTGTTGCTTTTTTTTTTAAAGCTGTCTCGCTATATTAAATGGGTTTAACATAGCGAGACAGCTTTAAAATAAGCAACGGAGATATGCGTTGCTTATTTTAAAGCTGTCTCGCTATGTTAAACTCATTTAACATAGCGAGACAGTTTAAAAAAAAAAAAGCAACGGAGATCGCAAGATCTGCGTTGCTTTTTACTGTTTTGCTATGTTAAATGGGTTTAACATAGCAAGACAGCTTTACAGTAAGCAACGGAGATCTCCGTTCCTTATTTTAAAGCTGTCTCGCTATGTTAAACCCATTTAACATAGCGAAACAGTGCTTTTGCCCACAGCTTTGATGTACTGCGTAGGCATGCGCAGTACATCAGAACTGCCGCAGAATACCAGACAGCTGCCGAAGGGCAGTAAAGAGGCATTATACAATGCCATTATTTAAGAAAAGTAATTATTTCTTTTCTTAAATAATGTCATTATATAATAAATAACCACTTCTGGGTGTGGTAATGCTGGATTTACCCACGGTTGGCTGTGTTTGGTCCTCGGGCCGCCCTCGGGACCAAATCACGCCAACCGTGGGTAAATCCAGCATTACCCACACCCAGGCGTGGGTTATTGCTATATTAAATTTTAAGTTAATTAGAAATGTGTAAAAATTGTCTCTCTTTTTGAGTCTTCATTCCCTGCTATTTTTGGCTTTTTCCAAAATTCTTGTGAAAAGAAGTTGATCGGTATGCCTCAGAAACACTTGCATAGGCATTTCCATAGTAACCATGAGCTCAGGCAGTTGGGAAAAAAAAACAGTTTATTTCACAAATCATCTTTTTCCAGCAGCCTGTGCTGCAGTTACCTCAGAAGCACCAATGGGTAAGTTTCCATGTCATTTCTTCATTGGCAGCAGTTACAGTGCTCATTGGACAGCTGTTGAAAGTGTGCCCCCCCTCCACCCTGTAGTTCCAACACCCATAAACCTACCAGTTCCTCAGTTTTACTTTCTTCCAGCCACAAAAAAAAAGACTATTAAACAGCCAGTGCCACCAGCACAAGCTGATAAAATTCCTGACACACAGTTAGGCAGTTTTGCAGTGGCCAAAGCTGGTTCTTTGGACCACTCATTTTTTTCTTGGGTCCTGCTGGTCTAGTCACTACAGCCACCATGGACCAGGGAGTTAAACATGTCCTTTGTGGCTGTTGGAGTATCCTGGGCAGGCAAGGGAAAGTCACTGTTATCAGTCCTGAGAGAAGGGACAGGGAATGTCAGTCTGCTTAGCCAGAAAGCTGTGCCCATCCCTATGTTGTCTTTTGCTGCAAAATGTGTGTCTATTTCTTCTGCCTTTCCTTTCAAAAAGAAGCAAAAGCTTAAACATGCGTCTTCTCCTGTCACATTTACCCAGGACAGGAGTAATTTATTGGGCTTAGCTCAGGGTTTAATGCAGGCTTTTGAGCCTTTCTGTGTGGTTCTTTCTTGTAAAAGAAAAAGGAATTTTCATTTTTTACAAGATTCAAGACTTGGACCCTCAAATGACCGTGAAAGCACAGATCATGTGTCATGTCCTCAAAATTCTAATACAGATTCTGAGGAAAGTGTGGCTTTGGCCAGTTATTTTAAATTATTCTCTTTCTCTGAAACTATTTTTAGAATTAATCAGATGTTTCTCCATCCCTCAGGAAGTATTAAGATCTGTTACAACTGGAATTTCTAGAACCTAATTGTATTGCTCCTGTTCTGTCTGCCTTGGAGGATGTTTTTGTCATAGTCTACAATTCTCTTGACAGCCAGCCTTCTGCTCCCAAGCAAGTAACTAGACTTTATAAGGTGCTTTAGCCTTTTAAACTTTTATACACATCCCAGATCTGACCTAGAAGGTATTGCTTTAGTGAACCCAGCTACTGCCAAAGATATGGTTAATATTAATCCCTCTCCTTCTGACAAGGAAAGGAAGGCTTTTGATAATGTGGGGGGAAAAGTGTATTCTTCTGCAGCACTTGTTTTTAGAATTCTCAGCTTTCAAGCTCGTGTTCAAATATGTGCTTGCCACTTGTGAGAATATGAGAAGTATTTTGGTATCTGTTTACTCTTGTGAGAAGAAATGTGGTTTAAGTAACGTGTCTTCTGTGTGTCAAGTAACTACCTACTATTTGAAATGTGCTGATGATTCTACTGATGCCACTTCCAGGGCTGCTTCCATTGGAACTGTTATAAGGAGTTTTGCCTGCATCCTCTCTTCGATATAGAACTAGTTTTTGGACCATTTGCTGCAGAGGTAATTAAAAAGTGTGATGAGTAAGGTAAGCTGATTCAAGGACTCTCAGATTTTTCAGCCCTCCTTCGATTTTGTCAGGGGATTCAGTGCTTCCTTTACAACTTTATTTGAAAATCAAAATAAGCAGTCCCAGCAAGCTGCTGTAAAGCTAATTAAAGAAAATAATGGCTATAAGTTTCCAAAAAGAAAGCAGAACCCTCCCCAGAATAAATTACAATCTAATAGGCCTGAATGACGACGTGAAGGATTTCCAATGCCGTCCCACCTTGGCAGTCCCTTAATCCTTCCAGAAAGTTTCAACATCCATTTCTATTTGTGATGGCAGATTGTTGCAGACAAATGTGCTCTGAAAATAATCCCTCAAGATTACAGATGGCAGTGCGACTCTGTCCTCACCCAACAGAGCAGATTTTTCTTTTCCCTCCTGTCATTCAGCTTATGCTGGCTTGAGGGAGGTAAAAGCTGTCCTTCCTCCTCAGTTAGGGGAAGGGTTTTATTCCAAGATGGTACTGTTGTCAAAGAAAAAAACATTCTTGGAGGCCAGTTCTGGATCTTTCCTTTCTTAATCAGTTTGTGATAGCTCCCAAGGTCAAAATACTGTTTCTTTGTAACGTGCTACCCCTTATTCTTGTTTTGAGTTTTCCAGTGACTTTAGATGTAAGCGATGCATATCATTACATTCCTATAATTCCAGATTTCAGATGTTTCTTAAAGTTTCCTGTGTCTGGATCACATTATCATTTCTCTGTGTTACCCTTTAGTTTATCTGCCACTCCAAGAGTGTTCACAAAGTGTTTGGCTCTTATGATAACTTACTGAAGACTACAAGGTAATCACTTTTTTTTTCATATTTAGTTGACTTGCTTATCTTTATGGAATATTTTTCAGAGTGTATTTGGGTAAGGGGCCACCTACACAGGCTAAGATTCCAAGAGAACTTATGTAAGTCTTGTCCGACTCTTTCTCATTGGATGTTTTCCTGGTGTGCCTCCTGGGCATCTCAGTTCAAAGAGCTTTTCTTCCACAGGAAAAAATAGATCTGTATTTAGATCTTTTCCTGAGTTTTTCACTTCAAACTTATTGTTTCACAGGTAGGGTATATGCTACGCTAATGACTACCAGGGCCTTTATAAGCCTAGCCATGCAATCCAACCCAATTGTGTCCTTATCTAGCATGGGCATTTATTAGAAAGGGATATGTTGGTCAGGAAGTTTCTAGAAGTTATGGTGGGGGGGGGTTTGCTAGTTTGGGCATTATTGTCTGTTTCTGTCTATAAGAGACACGGGCGCCAGAACCGGAGTGAATTTCTAATTTCCCATCCACTGGTCAATCTTCTCTTTCAGCTGTTCCCTTTAGGGGTCGCTACAGTGGATTATCTGTTTCCATTTCTTCCTGTCCTCTACATCTTGATCTGTCAATCCAACCACTTGCATGTCCTCTCTCACCACATCCATAAACCTAATTGTAGGCCTTCCTCTTTTCCCCTTACCTGTCAGCTCCATCCTTAGCATCCTTTCCCAATACAGCCAGCATCCCATCTCAGCACATGTCCAAACCAATGCAATCTCGCCTCTCTGGCTTTGTCTCCAAACCGTCCAACCTGAGCGGACCCTCTAACATACTGATTCTTAATCCTCTCCATCCTCGTCACACCCAGTGCAAATCTTAACATCTTTAACTCTGCCACATCCAGCTCTGACTCTTTTTGTCAATGCCACTGTCTCCAACCCATATAACATAGCTGGTCTCCCTACCCTCTTGTAGACCTTCCCTTTCACTCTTACCGGTACCCATCTGTCACAAATCACTCCTGATACTCTTCTCCACCCATTCCACCCTGCCTCTCTTCCACATTCCCCATTACTCTGAACTGTTGATCCCAAGTACTTAACTCATTAACCCCGACTACCGTCTCATAGCGTCTCCTTGCTTACATCTGAGCGTGCTATGAGACGTGTGGAATTTTATGCTGTTACCCCCGAGTGCCTTTTACAGGTGCGACTTACTTCCCGGTCCTATTTCAGCCCCATGTTGTAAAAATTAAGTTGAAAAAGTAACTGAACTTTGCCAGTCACCTTCTCAACTTAGTTTTCACATTGCAGTAACTATGTTTATATTTAATATTTTCGAGTAAATCGGCTTTTTTTACACTAAGCCAATTCTGCCTGAATTCCTTGAAGCAATTGGTGGCAGCCAATCAGGTTAGCGAAATCCAAGCCACCACTTGCAAAACACCTTCACCCACCCATACCTGTTGCCATTCTTCTTCTAGAATAAATACAGGGGTCCAGCAGCTAATATTCCCTTTTGTGCCTATCAGTTGAAGAATTGACTTGTGTTGCTGTTGGATCCATCCATTTCCTGTTCCAATCTCATCTTAGAATACCAATATATACCAATATTCCACAAGCCACTTGCATCCAATATGCAGATGACTCAACATTAATTTGTTCTGCCAAATCCATAAACTCTCTTCAACTCCAAACCTAATCAGTATTAAACACTGTTGAAAAATGGTTCATGCAACACTGCCTCCTTCTAAACCCCAAAAAAACAAAACTACTACTCTTTGCTCCTACTCCTAAGTCGTCTATCCCTAACTTCATAGTAACCTCTAGCAATGGCACTAATATAGTCCCTGATACATCTACCCGCTTACTGGGAGTTACAATTGACAACTCCCTTAGCTTCGATGAACACATTAATTCAACAATAAAAACTGTCAACAAAAAATTTGGCGCTCTCTATAGAATCAAGCCCTTCCTTACCCCTCCAGCCAGAATTACTCTTGCGCAGACCCACCTTTCCTCTACCCTCTTCTATGCTTCTGCAATTTATACTAATCTATCTAGAAATAACATTAATAAACTTTCCACCTGTCATAATAACATAGCTAGATTTGCTACCTGTTCCCCCTATAGAACTCACCACTTTCATAACCTCAAACAATTGGGATGGCTTGAACTGCATAATAAGCTACTCTATCAGCAACTTGCGATAACCCAAAAAATCCTCTATCACCCCAATAATACACCAATCCTCATTAATCTAATCGCCCCCTACAAAAAAGCAGGGGACTCGCTCTCTTCCAACACAGTAGGTAAAAGCTGGAATCAACTTCCAACTGAACTGTCTTCACTTGCCTCCACACATCTATTCAAAAAGCATCTTAAAGAATATCTAAAGAATCATTGGCTTTGTCCCTGCTCCACCCCTGACTGATTATACCCAATATACAAAAATGTCATAACTAAACTTGGTTCCTATTGCTCATGCTACTATAGTGTATACTTCCCTGATAAAAGTGAACTTCTACTCTCATCTGATAACTATTGCTCTTTCCCTATCTTCTAACCTCATAACAAAAAAAAAAAAAAAAGTCTTCTTTTTTATGAGTATCCCTTACTAAAATTGTTACTAAGTGTTCTTATTTCATGTCATTTTTTTTTATTGTATCTAATGATTTTTCTGTATACTTGTCTTTGTAACTTGCAGGAGCTTTTCTCCCCGGGCCTCTACTTAAAATGGACATATATCCAGTTAGACTAGCCCGGTCAACAAATGTAAAATAAATAAAAATAAATAAAAAATCCATGAAGCAGTGAACTATTCCAACTGACCCGCCAGTTTCACAACTGTTTTATCTGCAGGTGAGTTTGTTGTTTTTTTTGTTTTTTTTTTCAGTAGGCAATGATTTTCAACTACAAGATGGATAAGGTACAGGAGAGAATGAAGAGTGCATGCATGTGAATTCAGAAAAGACTGCATGTGAGCATGAGAAAATGAATGGTACAGGAGAGAATGAAAAGTACATGTGTGTGAATGCAGAAGAGACCGTGTGTGTATGAGGGAATGAATGGTACAGGAGAGAATGAAGAGTGCATGTGTGTGAATGCAGAAGAGACTGTGTGTGTATGAGGGAATGAACGGTACAGGAGAGAATGAAGAGTGCATGAGTGTGAATGCAGAAGAGACCGTGTGTGTATGAGAGAATGAACGGTACCAGAGTATGGATGCTTGACTAAATCTTGGTGTAATCTTCAATCCATTATGGCTGCAGACATCTTGTGACCTGTATAATCCGAATGGATGTCTCTTGCGTCGAATATTATCCTTAGTGTGTCACAGGTAGGTACAGGCAGATGACTGCTTTATTTCATATGTTTGACTAAACATCAATGTCCCCATTTTGAAGAGCTGTCAATGAAAATGCCCGATCCTCTGTGCAAACTATTTTCCAACCATAACGTCAAAATTTTAACTTGTTCTCTTTGTGAGCAAGATGAGCCTTTTTCTGAATGACCTCTTTCACTTTCTTCATTCTTCCAACTCTCTGGTCTTACAGATATACGTTTAATGTATTTTTCATCAAATGATTTCAGATTTGTTTTCCCATCTAAATAAGGGCAGTCTTTAAATGTCTGAGCCTGTTGCCTGTTTGGCTGTAAGACAGTTTTCACAATTGTCTGTATTATGGTTTCAGCATAAGCAGAACATGTATAAGGTACAATAGTATTTAATGACAGTGTTGAATGGCATGGATATAACTTAGTTTATTAAATGATTTCTTAAAAAAAGCTTCTCTTTCGGTTGACAGAACTTGAAGGTGTGTCCTAGACGTGATCAATGATGGTATGTACAGCCACTACACAAGTCTATTATTCTTCTGCTGCAAATGAGGGACCAACAGTAATAAGAACAATGAGAAAACCAGAGTGTATAACAAGAGGGAATTTATAATGGGGTCTCAAAACTCCTTCCATGGTATAAAACCTGCAATGGTTACTTGCACAGACAGCCACTAATGAGAAAAGTATAGTAAGAAAATTGAATGCAGAAGGTGGCTAATCCCAAAAGATATGATTTGCTGCTAGTGATCCCTCTGAAAAAATAATGTCTTGGTCAGTGATCCTGTCTGATCTTAACCACAATAAGCAAAGTCAAACAGCAGTGACTGCAACCAAGAAAATGTTGGGGTGTACCCTTAAGGGTATAGACTCCAGAAGCAAAGAAGTTATGTTCCAGCTTTGCTGGGCCCTGGTAAGAC